>NC_133187.1:40750000-40875000 GCF_049306965.1 Danio rerio | reverse complement strand
TTTTTTTTTTCAAAAAGCACCTAGCAACAAATTTAGCAAATTTTAAAGGGTCACGAAAGTCCAAAACACATTTTTAGAGCTGTTGACATTCAAAAATGTGTCCCATCTTGCTATAAACACTATTTCAACACAGATATTTCACAAAAAGAAGTAAAAACTGGTTGTTTTTGTGTTACTTCGAGCAAATTCGTTCTTCCGGTTTGAAACAAATATTTGAAACTGTATCACGTCGATTAGATACTTGGGTGTATTCCACGCTGGCTATCTGTACCTGGGAGTACTTTGTAACGTCTCTGAGTGTGCAGCACTCTATCATGAAAAAGCAATTCAAACCAATCAGCGCGCTCTATTGTGTATGCAGTGCAACTTCATTAATATGCATGATAGCTTCGAAGACAGTTTGTACAGTGTTCAGACGGCCACATTGTGTTGCCAAAACAAGTGGAAGACGAAGAACTGTTTGGAGATACGGGTCGTCAGTGTTGCGTTTTTAAATGTGCTGAAACTAAGGTTTTGTTTTCATTTTCCCGCTATGAGAGCGCAGGTGGACTCACGTGTGGAATACAGAGCTTGCGACAGAAATACTTTTTACGGAACATTTTTTACTCGAGAGCTTTTCGCATCTGGAAATGGTGAAATCCCGATTTGCTGCTCGTCTCCTTTTAATAATGACACGGTTGCAGTTAAAGTTGGTTGTCCTGTCTCTACAGATTTGGGAAGTACGCGATCAGTGCTCTTTGTTTGTTTATTCAGATGGCGAAGTTATTTCGTATTGTCAGCAGTATTCTTTCAGCGTTTAAAGACATACCTTAGTCAAAATGATTTTTGAGTTACTTAGTTTACAGTACGTTAATATCACTACAATATTATCGACTGAAAGATTTGTTGTAAATGCTGCACTCCGAGTGTAAACATGTATACACCACAATCAAACTATTTCCGACTGCCGTGTTGTTTTTTTCTCCGCATTTTATGACAGGATAGTCTACACATACATGGCTTTCTGACCTACTGAGTTCTTTCTCCTCTGCGTATGTGTGTTTGTTTCGGCTCGGTGAAAATCAGCATGTGCCCAAATGGAATCTCTTATTTTTTTTTCAAATTCTTCCCTCTTTCCCTCCCCCAACACTCCCACCTAAACAGAGCTAGACACACCCACCTTACTGACTTTTTCCAAACTAGAGGTGTGAAAACACCCTGCTGAGACAGGGGGGTTTCATGGCCCTTTAACATTCATCTGGCTAATTTTAGCAATTTTTAAAAAGTTACTCAAGAGCAGTGGCTGCAGGTTTCACTCAGCAGAGTAAATTGCTAGCTCATTTGTTTTTCATAACTGTTAATTTACTGATATTTGTTAACATGTTGGTAATTTAGGTAGCAATAAATTCCAATAGTGCTATAATTGTTGTCACTTTTACAAATGTGTTAATATCTCAAGTTAAAAAGAGTAAGTACACAAGCTGTGATTGTTTAAAATATTGTAACTGTTCATTATCAGTGTTATATTTACAAAAAAAAAAATAAAGTATCAAAAAGTGTTTGTAGTACTTTTACAAATAGTCAACTCTATTTTCATACAAATCTAAATGAACGCATTTCATATAATGTTTTTGCTGAGAGGGCCAGTCAATTTAAAAAAAACATTAATTATTTTGTATACTACATAAAGATGTAGTTTTGAGTTAGGAATACACAATAACATCCTCACACAAAGTAATATGCTAATAAGAACCTATTTATTGTGCATCTGGATGTAATGTTTTAATATAATAGAATACACAGCGCCTCAGAAAGTAGAGACATAACGGACTTGTCAGATACTATGTGATGACTCACCTATGTGTAAATTAGTGCGTAACGTCATTTGGCAAAAATTAGCTACTTTTTGGGCAGGCTTTAGCTACTTTTCATTGGAAATAGTTGGCAACACTGTTTACATTAAGTTATTAGAGCAGCTGATTGTAGTATTTGTTACCTATAATAATCAATAATCAATAGCGCAGACATCTAATTAAACAAGTATGTGTTATGTTTGCTATATCCAAGTTTATACAGAAAATGCACTTCCATCTCTTATTATTCACACTTAACCATGTCCAAAACCTTTTATTAATGAGGCGATTTGTATTCAATATGTGACATTTCCATCACTTGTTTTGTCATGCAGTACTTCAAAATGTGCATTAACAAAGAGTATTCCCAGTTGAACTGGCCTGAGTATTTCAGAAACTGCTGATCTAAAGGGATTTCATGTTCAATTTATAGAGTTTACAAAGATTGTTCCAAACAACAACAAAAATCCAGTGAGGTCTGCAGAAGAGCATTTCTGAACATGTAACACATGAAGCTGTGAACAGGATGAACTGCAGCAACAAAACAGCACATCTGTGACTGCTGAGAACAGTTAACTGAGGCTAGAATTAGGCTCAACAAAATCGGACAACATCAAATTGGGAATAGGTCGTATGTGTCTGATAAACTTTAAAGTTTGCCCGAACATTTACGATGGTACCAAAGTTGTTTTTAACCCAGCATTTTTTAACCCTGATTAAAATTTTGCTGAAGTGTATGAGTCCCACCTCTCAAGAGGGTTGATGTCCATGGAGAGTGTTTGTGTTTGCAAATAAACACAGCTGAAAGAAAGCTTCAGGGCTTTTGCTCTGCTAACGAGAAGTCCAGTTGTGTTTGGTTCTCCCTTAATAAAGTTCTCATAGATGATGTGCGTGCCATTGGCCTGTAGGGACATGTTAATTGAAAATTTGTAACTGCAGGGACTTTGTAATGAATTGTAAAAAGAACTGAAAAGCATTCGTTGTTGAGTACTATCATCCATTATGAATCCTACCGTTAGACTTGTGCCACAGACGTGTTCATTGTTGTCAAAGTAAAACTTCACTTGGCCATCTCGAACTGTTCCTTTGCAGTTGGCATCATTGAGGTGCAAGATCTCCGAAGGAAAGCCAGCATCAAAAAGCTGACAGCGAGACAGTGATAAGGAGCCATGGCTGTTTTCACAGGTTTCAGTGAAGTCTGAGAGAGAACACATCCAAGAGAATGTCAGCGATGACCAGAAACCAAAATATAACCTAGAGTGTATATGTACTGTATTTGAAATGTTTTTGTGGAATGAGTCTGACCAAAGGAGTCTGCTGCTGAAGGATGAGATCTGTGATGGTTCTTCTTGCAGGAACAGCCATAAACACCATGTTTCTTTTCACAATGTTCATTCTCAGTGCAGTTGAACTCAGAACAGTGATCTTCTTCAGCTAAAGGAGGAACCACATGACAACTTAATTTTCTATTTTTTTAAAGTCCATGTTACTTGCTAACACTGAATACACGACTATATAAGGCAAAAGCAACTGCCTTCATTTTTATGCAGCATTGACTCTAAAAGTATTCACTTATTCACTCTATAAGAATTATGTTTTTGTTTTTTTTTCTATTGTGCGGTTAACCAAGCCAACCACCTTTAAGACAAATTATATCAAATCAAAAGTATACGAAAATACCTTCAGGAAGGTTTGCTGTAGTGGAGGTCAGGTATGTGGTGCTATCATCTGTAAAGAATAAACATACATTATACTTATCTTTCACTAAACACAACATTTGACATGCTTACATATCATAGCAATTACACACATATATATTTATATATATATTTATATATATTTATATATATATATATATATATATATATATATATATATATATATATATATATTTATATATATTTATATATATATATATATATATATATATATATATATATATATATATATATATATATATATATATATATATATATATATATATTTTTTTATATATATATATATATATATATATATATATATATATATATATATATATATATATATATATATATATATATATATATACTAAAATCTCCAAACTAACAAAAAGACATTTTAAGAAAATTAAAAAGGGAAAAGAAAATTATACATAAATTTTTATATATCATCAGCGGCCATTAGCCTGTCTTTATGGCAACAGAGACCACATAATAAGCCCCTAAAGGAAGAAATGTGTTATGTTGTAGTGCTGTATTTATACCATATAAATGTAGTGTATTGACGGTGAAATGGGACTGGCATATCAGGAATGTGTGTTGTGTTGGCAGAAAGAAAGAAAGAAATACCCGCATGTGTTTAGCATTTTTCCTTATCGCAAACACAACAGGGACACTAAGGGACAAGGCAGCAACACCTTTATATATAAATAAAAAAAATAATTATAAAGTGGAGTTCATAGAGTGGAGTTTATATAAATGTAGTGCTCTCTTCTGTGAAGACAAAAATACAGTAAAAAATGTAGCTAGCTGCCTTTGTGAAAAATGGATTTTAAAAGCAAAACAAATACTGTATACATGTATGCATCTTGAAAAAAAAAAGAGGAAAACAAAAGACAAATATTATAAAGAATTGCGAATTACATACTAAATGACAATATTAAACAATTACGGGTTGTAGGTATAACGGTAATATATTTGAGTAAAAAATAAATAAAACATTGAAGAAGCAGAAAGATGGCTTCGACTTTATAATGCATCATTGGCATAAAGAGTTCATCCTGAGCTGTTTGCCTTGATTTGTTTTCTAAGATCCTCTGATTGCAAGTCATTAATTTCTGCTATTATGGACTGTGTACCTGGCTTTTGTAAGTGGTTGTATTAAGAAAGTGTACATTATAGAGGGCTTCAGTAGACGTAATAACAAAAAAAAAGGAAAAATCTGAACATTGAATAAATTGACTTAATGCATATTTTTTTCCTCAAATTGCATTACAAATACCTGAGGAAAGGCTTGTGGTGGTGATCATGTCTGTGGTGCTCTCTTCTGTCAAGCAAAAAAAAAATTTGAAAGTTAATATTTTTTCCATGTTACTTGCCAAATCTTAATACACGCCTAAAAATTTTGTTATGCAGCAATGATTCTGAAAGTAACTTTCTTATTCTATATAATCCTATATATTTTTTTCTATTGTGTTGTAAACCTTTGAGACAAATCACACCAAAACCAAAAGCATATTAAAATACCTTCAGGAAGGTTTGCGCTGGTGATGGTCAGGTATGTGGTGGTATCATCTGTAAAGAATAAGCATACATTATACTTGTTTCAATAAACACATCTGACATGCTTACATATCATAGTATAAATACACTAAAATCTCCAAATTAACAACAAAAAAAAAGTTCAAAACTTCTTTAGCCGCCTTAAATTTATAAGGCAAAACAAGCAGTGTATATGTATCTTATATTTTGAAAAAAAGAAAACAAAAAAACTATTATTATAAAGCATTGCGAATGACACACTAAACAACAATATTAAACACTAAATTACTGGTTGTGAGGGTAGCTGTAATATATTATAATATATATTAAAAAACCAGGAAGATGGTTTCAACTTGTTGATGCATCATATGCATATGCATATAAAGAGTTCATCCAGTGTTTTTTGTCTTGATTTGGTTTCTAAGATCCTCTGAGTTTGAATCATTTATTTAATAATTATTTATCATAATAAATTATGATTCAATGTGTATTTTTCCTCAAAATGTATTAAAAATACCTGAGGAAAGGCTTGTGGTGGTGATCATGTCTGTGGTGCTCTCTTCTGTCAAGCAAAAAAATAAAAATAAACAAAAAGCTTATATTTTCTATGTTACTTTCCAAATCTGAATATACTCCTCTGTTACATTAAACAAAACATGTACTATATATATATATATATATATATATATATATATATATATATATATATATATATAYAYATATATATATATATATATATATATATATATATATATATATATATATATACATATATACACACACACACACACACACACACACACACACACACACACACACACACACACACACACACACACACACACACACACAACAGTTCTGTCTGGTTCTCGAATCTGATTGGCTGATAGCCATGAGATATTTAAGTAATATCAGCACCCGTACAGCCTCTTTACCCTTTGTGTATTACTCCGCCCACATGCAGCCAGCAACATGCAGAGAAACACTACATTCTGACAAATATTACTGCTGTTAGACAACAAAATGTACTTTTGAGGATTTTTTTTTTTTGTCATGAATGTAGTAGTTTAGATTGCAACTATGCAGTTTATTTGTAAGAATAGTGCCTATTTTAAAATATTTACAATTTCTGAGAGAGCTCGTCGATAGCCATTAGCCTGCCGTAGTTTAGATCAAAGACGGTTGAAGTTTTCTATCCACAAGATGTTGACAACCTCGCATAATAAGCCCTAACGCTTAGAAGCTTATCATTGTCTGATTTCTAATAGCAGATCAAATCATTATTAAACTGGTAAGCATTCCTTCCAACATTCCTGTTTTTCCTGGGAGTATCCCGTATTTCAGATTAATCTCCCGCAACCATCCTGTTTTTTTATTTCTTCCGTTAAACTCCCCTAATTTCACCCACCCCCCTCTTTGGTACAGTCCGTGTTGCCAACTTTGATACAGTACCCGATCGCAGCGGCCGCCCATAACCCACTGTATCCTATACCGGTTCTCGACAGTGTTTATCACTATTCAGAGACCTCACCCCCGAACATCCCCTCCCACCGGTCTCTCTGATTTTCAGAAACATGTTGGCAGGTAAGATGATCTCTCTCTTTTGTATGTTGTAGTGCTGTACTATGTATATACCAATTTGCTCGCATATCAGGAATGTGTGTTGAGTTGGCAGAAAGAAAGAAGCAAAGTGCATGTGTTTAGCGTTTTTCCTTATCACTAACACAACATCAGTCTAGTAGTGATTGCACTGCTTTTACAGGGTTAATTAATATGACATCCCAATTGACCCTTCGCTAAGCCCCGCCCTCCTTAGCTACTGTTGCTACGCCTGTCAAGCTTTCGTGCCTGCAATGTCTATCACAATGTGTATGCACCGGTGTCAGACATTCCCAGGGATATAATAAGTCATTTTTGCCGAACAGATGAGATATCCAAGAAAGCCAGACAAAAAAGGACTGTATGCATTACAGGGGTATATTCATGACATAATAGGCAAAAATCCCAATTAATCACATTTAAAAGACTGAAACTTGTAATTTTGGCTATTCAAATGTCAAATAATGTAAAGGCAAGAAAATATATTGGTTTATTAGAATTTTTAGAACTTGTAACACAGATTTCTTCATGTAAACAACATACTAGTAATAATAGTAATAAAGTATTGAATACAAACAATTGTACTCATACAATAAAGTAGAAACAATTTTGCTTAGTCCTCCTTTACATTCAGCCAGTTGCTAAGACAGTCCAGTCTGTTGACATTATTGGGGGACAATGTGGACCTTTCCTTTTGAATAATGTGAGCTGAGAGTGAAAACAGATCACAAGCAGGATCACTGAATCAGCATATGCATTTCAGTGCCTAATTTTGTTGTTGATTATCACGTTCAAATTTGCTTAAACTAAGCATTCTTAAGTATGACTATATTTCACAAGGGTTCTGACACAACAACGTGAAGTAGACGCTTTACAAAAGTTTAAGTTTAAGGGGGAAAAACACAACAAAATGCGCTGTCTTTGACAGCTTGCGACAACATCTGACTTTCACTGAGTTGTTACATTTACATGGACACAAATACTCCACTTTTAATATGTTAAGATAATACTCTTTTTAAGGGTCTACCATGTAAAGATGTAAATTTTTGATTATCTTAAAGGACCACAGAGTCATGAAATGCGGAGGTTTTTCTTTCCATTCGCTATGCGGCATAAAATTCCATTAAAGCAAATGTCAGAGGATTAAAAAATGAAATATACGAAATTAGATGAAACATTGGAGAAAACGCTGTTGAGCCTGGTGATGCGACATTAATTGTTTTATACTGAAACTTTCCTTCTAAAAGTGCTTTATATATATATATATGGGGATGCCCAAACCTTTTTTATAAGGAGCCAAAAACCAAACTTTATCAAGGACTGTGGGCTGAAGTTGAATATACCAAACCATATTACATTACATTTGCCTGGATAATAATTAAAAATAACATTTAAATAATGATGTAGCATCATTTTAACATTTTATAATGAACTTATTACAGTTCATAATAAAATATTTATTATATATATATATATATATATATATATATATATATATATATATATATATATATATATATATATATATAATATAAAACTGTAAAATATTTGAGTAAAAAAAAAAGTATAATAAAAAGGCAGGAAGATGGTTTATAATGCATCATAGGCATGAAGAGTTCATCCTGTGCTTGTAGCCTTAATTTGTTTTCTAAGATCCTCTGATTGTGAATCATTTATGTTCTGTTAATATGGGCTGTGTACTTTAGTTTTGCACCTGGCTTTTATAAGTGGTAGTATTGAGAAAGTGTACATTATATGGATAGAGGGCTTCAGTAGACGCAATAACTAAAAATAAACAAGGAAAAATCTGAACATTGAATAAATTATGACTCAATGCATTTTATTCCTCAAATTGCATTACACATACCTGAGGGAAGGCTTGTGGTGGTGGTTGTCATGTCTGTAGTGCTCTCTTCAGCCAAGCAAAAAAAAAATTATATTTTTTTAATGTTAACTGCTATATCTGAATACATGCCTATACTAGGCAATAGTAATTGTCTTCTTTTGATTATGCAGCATTGATTCTAAAAGCAACTTTATTATTCACTCTACAAAAAATATATCTTTTTTTTCAATTGTGTTGTAAACTATTTAACAAATCATATCAAACCAAAAGTATATGAAAATACCTTCAGGAAGGTTTGCACTAGTGGTGGTCAGGTATGTGGTGCTATCATCTGTAAAGAATAAACCTACATTATACTTATGTTTCATTAAAAACATCTGACATGCTTACAGAGTGCTCTGCAAGTCATTTACTTTGTGTCTCTTTTTTTATTCACTGTCTCCAGAAAAGAATTTCACAACATTGTGTCTTTGCCATTTGAAGACAAACATTTTCATATGTGTACTCACCAAAGCAGCCACGGTGTCCATTTCTGACCGTACACTCCATATTTGCTGAGCAGAAGTAAGCAGAGCATCGCAGATCATTTGGAGCAAAACACTCACAGACTTGGGAACATTCTAGATCCCAGAACTGCTCGCCAACCTATGAAATCAAATCACAAAACTATAATTTCACATTTGCAGTGTACAGGATTTGAATCTATTTGTGGAGTTTTAGGAGTAATCAATTAAATATTGTTGAATTTCCTGATATTTGTCAAAAGTTAGTATTAATACTCACGTTAATGTAGAATCCATCATACAAGCAGCCGCATTGCTCCACTGATACACACTGTCCTCCACTTCTCACCAATCCATCATTACAGAAACATCCCTCTGAGCATGTGTGATCACAACTAGCATCAATGCTGCTGGCACATGTATGACCACAGTCTGTTCCGCACAACTCATAGTGGCTGTTATTTGAGCAGGACATTGCTGAAAATGTAGAAAAATCATCTATCATCTATATATTTAAAATCAAGCATATCATAAATATAAACCATTTGTTCACAAAATAAGATAAATAGCAGACAATGATCTTGCTCACCACAGGATGCACTTTCTCTCCATGGGTAGATGACAGCATTGTTAGCCTGACAGGCACTAGCGTAGGTTTGAATTGAGCGACACAGGACATTATTACGGTTTCCAGAAAGACACACATCAAACACACAGTCATCATAGTAGGCTTGAGGGTCTACAGAAACATGGCAGAAGCTAAATGGGCCTTCATTGGACCTGATGATTTCACACAGTGAACGGGCAGTTGTCTGATCTTGGCACAATGGGCAATTGTTTCCACAGCCATCATTGCATGGCAGGCCATCTTCAATCTTCCAACTTGCCCCAAACTGGTCTGCTGAGCGCACCAGATCACCTGAAGGAGTCATGAAGTCATCGCTGCTCTGGCCGTTAAAGTTTCCACACAGGCCACATGTAACACCGCTGTACTCTGCTGGTATGATGATGTTCAGTGTCCAGGAGCCTCCATAACTCACAATGAATCCAAAGTCAGTAGATACATATATGTACTGTCCGCTAGAGTAGACAGATAAACCACCAGAATTAAGCAGAATGGGGAGGTTTCTGGTCTCTCCATCAACCTGATTGAACAGAGAATAATGTCAATAAACATTTAAAGTCAAGCAGGCAATTTTCCACCTGACAATATACAATAATGCAGGTCTAAGCATAGGCTAGAGACTAATACCCGAGTGAAATTTCTCTAAAGTATATGTTGTAGATCAGTGATTCTCAGCCATGATCCTGGAGAACCACCAACTCTGCAAATTGTCCACCTCGTTCAGATTATGGGCTCATTAGTACCTGAAATGGGTGTGACAAAGGAGACATCCAATACACACAGTGCTGGTGGTCCTCCAGGAAAGTGGCTGAGAACCACTGTTGTAAATCATAGGACATATATAAACATATTTTAAACTTTTAGGCAACACAAAGCAATGTATGATTACCTCAACAGCAGAATGACCATTTAAATCCTGTGACATGTGCACCAAATGCCCAGAGACGTTGACAAAAACTTCCACTGTAATTGCCACTGTGAGTCCATGCCATGGTTCATTCCTTGCATCCACCTGGAAATGTGGAAGACCAATGGTGTCATTGCATACTGTGGCTAGCACATAGCGGCATGTGCCCTGGAAGTCAAAGAAGGTTCTATCAAAAGACATGTAATGAGGGTCTCCCGAAGCAGAGCAACGTGCTTGTGGACGAGGATGGCAGCCATATTCGCCATCCAACACTTGGCAGACTTCCTCTTCCCTGCAAGATGATGGTGTGCACTGGACATTTCCAGTAATTCCATCACAAACACACAAGAACTGGCACCCTTGACCATGCCAGAATCTCTGTCTAGCCTCATAATACCTCCCAGAGTAGTGACAACCACAACCCATGGGGGGCACACAGTGATCTCCATTCAACACATTTCCATCATTACACTGACAACCCTCCTGGCACTGCAAGCTGCACTGGAATGGAAATGAGAGGCTGGGGCAGGATGCAGGACAGGAGGTGCCACATACTTCATAATGGGTATTTTCTGGACAGGTGGGTTCTGTTATTTAAAAACAAAAAGCATAAATACAATGTCAGAAAACATTAACTTTACAGTTACATGAAATCGAGTTTTAGTCAGCACATCCTTAAAATATATGCTTACCACAGTTGGTGACATTTCTCCAGTCTTCTACTGCAATTCTATTCTGTTGACAAAGCAGTGTGTAACCTCGCAGAGCCTCACATAGAGCCTCTTTGGCACCTTGTGTTTGCTCCAGCAACTGAACACAATCAGCAATTCGCTGTTGAGGATTAAATGTCCTGCTGCACTCAGCAAACGGTCCATCAAGCATAGCCATGATACCACACTGTTGACTGAACTGGCTCCTGCTCTGAAACTGTCCTGGCACCCAGCTGTCAAACGGGTCCTCACAGTGGGCTGATAGGGATCCATCACGCCAACTGCCCGCAAACAGTTGAGTGTCGTTTAAAAGGACGCCATCTGGTGTGTAAAACTCATCAGCAATATTTCCATTCAAGTTTCCACAAAGTCCTCCAAGTGTGCCATTGTAGGTGCTTGGTGCTGTGATGCGGACAATGTGTGGCCAGTCGGCTCTCACTGTCACCCCAAAGTTTGTTTCCAAAACAAAACCCCTCACACTGCTGTGATAGATGCGGATTTGACCAGAGCCAACACTGACGGGTAGACCAACCATCTGTCCATCCACCTGAAGAGACAAAGTATAAAGAAACTTTTTCATGTTGCAGACAGATTGAAACAGAATGCAGCAATGCTCTCATTCTCATAGATTTACATGTCAATACGTTGCATTACCTTTACATTGCTTCCTTCTCCCATTTCAATGGAGACCTGGATTCCTCCTGCCTCGAACTTCAAAAATCTGGAAAAGTTTTGAAAACCTCTGGGTACTTTCTCTACGGTCAATACAAAGTGTGGTAAAGAGCATTGCCCCATCACCCTAGCTAGGGTCAGTCCACATGCTCCAGCGTATCTGAAAATTTGCCCGTCAAAGGTGTGATATGACCCTAGATCTTCAACTGAGCAGGTAGCATAACCAATTGGTCTGCAGCCTCTGACACCATTATGGACCTCACACACCTCTCCTGGACCACACTGATACTGATGGCAGATCATTGACATGCTGCTGCACACACATTGTCTCCCACAGTCACCGTCCAACACTACCGATTGTCCTTCAGCGTAATAAAAACCCTCAAACGTACAACCACAGTTTGCTTGAGGCACGCACACTCCAGCACTGAGAATGTACCCATAATCACAGATACAACTTTCCTGATTTGGCAAAGGGCAGTTCATTGGGGCGGATGGATTACTACATGTTGCTGGGCAGCCTGTTCCTTGAGGCTCAAAATGACTGTGTTCAGGGCACTGAATTTCTGGGAATGAAGAAAGAAAATAGAGAATATGCATCAACTCCTGTAATGTTTCAATGTAGTCAGATATTTGTTCTATTCAAATCATTATTCTCTGCAGGAGACCTACCACAAAATCCTTGCTGCCTCCACTGCCCAAGGTGTACACCCTGTTGTTGGCACTGAGTGGCATACACATTGAGAGCCTGGCACAAAATTGGCTGGTACCCTTCTCCCAAACAAAGGTCATAGACACAGTTCTCCATGTACGTCTGTGGCGCAAGAACAGAATGGCAAGCCGCAAAAGGACCAGCAACATCTCCAAGGATTCCACAGTGGTTTGTGTCACTGTAACGATTTCTTTCATCAGTGGTGCAAACAGCGCAAGCCAGACCTGTGCACCTGACATTATGGCACTCAGGGTCTGTGTCACTATCTACTTTCCAACTGTTGGCAAAGTCCACATCTGAGCTCAAGATCTCCCCACTGGGTGAACGGAAGTCATCATCAGATTGCAGGTTATAGTTTCCACACAGACCACAGGTGACATTCTGATAGTCATATGGTACAGAGATCCTGACATAGCTGTATGCATCATATGTAACAAGCAGACCAAAGTCTGTGCTGATGAGCAAAGAAAAACCTGACTGATAGACTTGGATGGAGCCATTGTGTAGGGAGAATGGTGTTGCTGCAAAGCTTCCATTAATCTGAACAACGTTAGAAAAACAATGAATTAGAAAATTGAATAAAAGCCAGCAATTGAGAGAGAATTAAAATAAATACTTATACTGACCCTTGCTTCATAGTTGTGACCTCTGACCAGTTCAATTACTTCATCATAGACAAACACTCTAACCATCCGTGTCCAAGACACATGCGTGCTACCTCTATGCTCATTTTTGCCTTCAATGCGATAATATGGCAATCCAATACCGCAAGCCTAAACAAAGATTAAATGATTATTGGCAGATCCACAGCTATTACACAATAAACAGAAAGCCACTATAGAGCAGATGTAGCTTCTCAGAATCATGCTTCTGAGAGTTCAAATCTAACGCCATCGAACACACCTGACTCAGCCAATCAAAATAATATTGGCTACTATAAAACCATAGTCAGGTCTGTTGAAGTAGGGTTGGAGCTGTAATCTGCAGGATGGCGGCTCTCTGGAAGTTTAGCAACACCAACCATGGAGAAAGACTAACCTCAGATAGAACGTATGTGCAGGTCCCTTGAAAGTGAAAAACCTGATTGTCAAACGTGTAGTAGTGAGGATCACCAGAGACGGTACATGTTTGACGTGGAATGTTCTGGCAGGAGTATTGGAAGGCTGCTGGACGACAGGCTTGGGAATAACTGCATGGCTCCGGGCTACACTGAAGACCACTGTTGGTACAAATGCATTTCTGCCGGCAGGTGGCATCACTCCAGAAAGAGTCTCCAAGCTGCACTGCACTACCTAGAAAATAAGTTCACAAGGCTTCAAACTTGAAATTACAGGATGATTAATAAATAAATACATTTTTATTAAGATTTCTTAGTTCACATATAAGTTACAGCAATTTAAAAATACCAAAGAATTTATTTAGTTTAGGACAGAAGTGTCTAATCCTTCTCTTAATGTAAATTATTCTGCAGATGGATACCTGCCAGTTTCCAGCAACAAAGAAAATTGTGGATAAAAGGTGCAAGTGTGTTTTAGCAGGGGTAATAAATAAGGGAAGGAAAGAGGCCCTCCAGGACAAAATGTGGACACCCCCAATCTAGGAGCACAGCAGGCTAACAAACAAAAAAACATACCATTAAACTGACAACCACGTGATCCATGATCTGTTCTGAAGGCCCATCTGCCTGGCACATTGACATTGCTGCTGTATGTCAAGTTTGTGAAGTTATTCGAGAAAGATCCAGGAATTGAGAAATGGTATTTTGAGTTGATGGTGTCATAACCAGCCTGTAATAATTATGATAAAACACTTTAAGTATCTTATTTGCATAGTCTTATAACTATCTTTATTTTAGTAGCCATGTTAAGCACACCTGTATATTACGTTGAGCTGGAGCAATTGTTCCATAATTCATCAATACAAATGTGAAATGGCCATCTGAAATCAAAACCACTTGGAAAGATGTTTCCTGAAAAATACAATTATAAATGTGCTGGTCAATACCAGTTAAAACAGTTCTTGTTGCTAATTGAAAGAGTTATTGAATATATAACAATTATTCTTTCTTTGGTTCATTCTTTTCGATTTCTCCAATATGTTATCAATCAAGGACAGGAATCGAGTCAGGATTTTTACCGTTCTTGATTGAGGAAAATATGCTACTCTGTCCCATGTTGCTACAAAGACCCAAGTAGCAGAGAAGCTCAGATCAGGGAAGTATTGGTTAATGTCTTGTGTGGCCTCTGTGAGCACACTGCTGTTGGTGTACTGACGATATGAAACCACACCATTCCCACGGGTGTCCAAATCTGTCCAGAATGGAGCAATGATGTCTGTTCCACCATAACCTGGGAAACTGTATGGCGTAAAGCTGCCAAACTGCCCATTAAAAGTCAAGTCTCCATTGTTGTTGACCTGAAACAGATTAACATGACTTATAATGTACAGCTTATTTAAAATAATGCAAGTTATTATTATCACGGTTAGAAATATCTACAGGCTACAAGACTGTTAAGGAATCTGTATAAGGTTGAAAACATGTTTGAATGAACAAGATTGCTTTGTATACTGACTTACATATATCCGACTATATCGTTGTCCAAAAAAAATGAACTGTTGCAGAAGGTAGATCACAGATGAACTGCCATCATCAGAACGAGCAATCACTGTGTCTCCATCACCAAATGGATAAAACACAGCTGTGGAAATTTTTATTCATATCAAAGTGAAACCATATTAGCAACTTGTATGAATGTTTGCATGCATTTATTTAATAACCATTTATTTTTTCAATAAATATTGAAAACCAATTACAAATGAGTTCAAACATACCTGGGGGGATTGGCCTGGTGGTCGTCATGTTAATGGGGCTCTGTCCTAAAAAGAAAGAGTTAAAAAAGAGAGATTTTTAACATTACAGGCCAGTGCTTATAGGTGCAGTATGTAAGTTTGACACCCAGTGGTTGAACTAAGTATTACATTGCAAACCCAAGCACAGGTTGCCAGGTGGACAACAAACAGGAGCGAGTCTCAGGCCTAAAGGCTTATTTAAATCATGTTCTAAATAAATGCAACAGCACGCAACAGAAGAAATGTTTTCCATATTCAAAGGAGTTTTTGTTCTAACCAACACCTCGAATTGAAATATTAGAAATGGCTTCTATTGTTTTGAGCTGAACAACAGAAAACTCACAATGATCACCTTAGGTGCACCTCATGTGCTTTATTCAGCGTTAAATGCTAATAATGCAAGTTTGAATGCCATTTTACATGACATGTATTGCCATACTACTGAAAGCTGCAGCAGATAGTTTCACCTCAGATCTTGAAAATAAAACAAACCATTTTAAACTGAACTTTAAAACTGTGACTCAAAACCAACACATATCAGTGATTCAGCTAGTACATTTAATAATGTTAAAGAGGTTTGATATGAATTAATTAGATTATAATCTTAATAATAATAAATTCATGAGTGAGTGCATATTCTGTGCTCCTGAATGGCCGTATTTAAATTTCTGCTGCGTTTTGACTGGTGCAAACAGCAAAATTGCTTATCACTGCAAATCTTGTCACCTGGCATGTTGGTTGGACAAAGGGTTACAATGTAACCTACTCACCTAATGTTTTTGTTCATAATTTTTTTATTATTTGCTAATTAATAACCTCATGTGGAACTCTGAATCTGTGTCTCATTTCTGAGTCTGCTACTGTCCACTGGAGGTCGCAAATTGGTCATGGACATAGGCTTTGAGAGTCTTTCTGACTGAATGAATATGTGGTTTTCCAACAAGGCAACCCAGTGTGCTGAAAAATAATTGGCTAAACTGGCATTGAGTGAGTTAAAAGAACCAAAACAAAGACAGCGATCCAGCACAAAACGCCCATTTTCAAAGCAGAATAACTGACTTCAGCATTGTTTTTTAGATAAACAAGAATGTTTACTTGGCATGTTTCTTAAAGGTTCAGGACACCCCGGAGAACTTTTTTTTTTATATTAACAGATGTGTGTGTGTTGAGCATTAGTTAAGACAATGTTAGCACCTGTCAGCTTTAATTGTGGGGAAAACTGGATAATTTTGAGCTTTTGTCAGCTAATTTCAGCTTCCGGGTTTAAAATGATTTTTGTGGCGGTATCAAAATCGGCGACGTAGCACAGAACTGCAAGTGCAATGATGACGCGTCGGTTTCTCATTATTATTCATAGCGGAGTTTTCTTATCCTATGAGAAGAGCCGGCTGC
The DNA here is from genome assembly GCF_049306965.1 of Danio rerio. Taxonomy (NCBI): domain Eukaryota; kingdom Metazoa; phylum Chordata; class Actinopteri; order Cypriniformes; family Danionidae; genus Danio; species Danio rerio. The sequence continues at coordinate 40,858,113 of NC_133187.1, read as the reverse complement.
TTAATTATTCATGAGACCTGCCAGACCTGCCAGTGTCAAGCCCGAGCTGAGAGACACGGAAACCACGGCACAGTATTTAGCCGTTCACGAAGGCTCATATGCGTTTGTTTCCATCATCCAAGGGGTTTGTTGCATGCTTTTCCCCGCGATCTTGTCAGAGCCGATCATACAGCAAAGCTGTGTGTGTGCTGCTAGCATTTTTGTCGGGAAAGCAGCACGAGAATTAGAGAATGGCGGACGCTGTCTTTTATCAGGAGTTCGTTCACATTCAGACACATCGCCGTGCTGCTGTGTTTGCCTAAATCCTCCAGATTACCAGCAGGGTTAATGGTTAAAATAGACGGGTCAGGAGACCTGCTGCACTGAGTCTGCTGGATACGGGGATTGAAGGAGAAGTCCTCATTTATAGTGTTTACATGAACACGATTATCTTTATAATGATATAAATTGTGGTTGTCTGTATATGAAATTACAAATAACAAATGTAGCAGGGCATTAAATCACTGTTCATTTCTTTGCATTTTAACTTTGTAAACTATATACTCAAGCGTCTCCTCTTTGTGTCTCATTTTGTGAGCTAACTGACAACAGCAGTTATTCGCTCCCCTTCTCCCCTGCTGGCCACGCCCACTCCTGCCCGATGCTCGCGGAGCTCCACGCCCATTAATCATGCATCTTTTGAAAAAAATCTGACGTAGACTTTAACCGAAAGAGGGGGGTGTCATGGCCCTTTAAATATCTGAAAACATATTATGGATTTTTTATGCTTTAGAAGAGTCAAAAACTTACATACAGCACCTTGAAATCCCTATAGCTCACAAAAAAAAATTCTGTTTTTTTTTTTTTTGCACCATTAAATTGAGAAATATATAAAAAGTCTTGAAAATATATATAAAATCTTGAACAAAGCTAACCACTTAATACAAGTCAACACATCAACAACAACAATCAATCAATAAAAATGTTCACGTGCTTACAATGTTTATAATGATGAAAGGAACATTTTAATGGCAATCATGTAACGTTATATCATTTCACTGTCATCATGAGCTGATTATGTCAAAAGAACAATTGCAAATGTCAGATTTATACAATCCATGCAAATAAACATAATATTTTGCATAAATGTATAGGCCCTTAAGGTAACATTTTACCACCTGTCAAATATTTAAAAATGTTTAAAAAGAAAATCTACATAAAAATATATGTATATACCTGTGGGAAGACTTGAACTGGTTGTGGTTATGTATGTCGTACTCTCTTCTGTAAAGAGAAATTACATGACAGGCTTGTTTTACAATATTGCTTGGCAATTCTGATATTTCTAGTAAGTGCAATAGTAATCATCTACTCATGCTTCATATGAATGGATAACTGCCGCATTAACCAAAACAAAAGAACATTTATTTGTAGATAAAGCAACCCATTTTGCTGGTAAAAGTCTAAGAGAAATGTTTTGGGGAACATTATAGACATGAACAGACCGTAACAGCCACGTTGTCCATTTCTGACCGTACACTCCATAGTCGGTGGGCAGAAGTAACCAGAGCAGCGCAGATCATTAGGAGCAAAACACTGACAGACTTGTGAACATTCTAGATTCCAGAACCGCTCACCAACCTATAAAATCATATCACAAAACAATTAACAAAGATTAGAGAACAGAAGATGATAGCACTTGAGAGGAGTTGTTACAGAAGTGATACTCTTCATACAAGACTCCGCATTTTAATGTTTTATGGGATCTAGTGAAGCTTTATCAAACCGCAAATTCAATCCTCACGTTAATGTAGAATCCATCATACGAGCAGCCGCATTGCTCCACTGATACACACTGTCCTCCACTCCTCGCCAATCCATCATTACAGAAACATCCCTCTGAGCATGTGTGATCACAACTAGCATCAATGCTGCTGGCACAAGTATGACCACAGTCTGTTCCACACAACTCATAGTGACTGTTATTTGAGCAGGCCATAGCTGGGAATGTAGCAAAAATGTTTAAATATTACCCATCTCATAAATATTTACCATTATTTCACACTATAAGCTACTGTATTTAGCAGACAATGATCTTGCTCACCACAGGATGCACTTTCTCTCCATGGGTAGATGACAGCATTGTTTGCCTGACAGGCACTAGCGTAGGTTTGAATTGAGCGACACAGGACATTATTACGGTTTCCAGACAGACACACATCAAACACACAGTCATCATAGTAGGCTTGAGGGTCTACAGAAACATGGCAGAAGCTAAATGGGCCTTCACTGGACCTGATGATTTCACACAGTGAACGGGCAGTTGTCTGATCTTGGCACAATGGGCAATTGTTTCCACAGCCATCATTGCATGACAGGCCATCTTCAACCTTCCAACTTGCCCCAAACTGGTCTGCTGAGCGCACCAGATCACCTGAAGGAGTCATGAAGTCATCGCTGCTCTGGCCGTTAAAGTTTCCACACAGGCCACATGTAACACCGCTGTACTCTGCTGGTATGATGATGTTCAGTGTCCAGGAGCCTCCATAACTCACAACAAAGCCAAAGTCAGTAGATACATATATGTACTGTCCGCTGGAGTAGACAGATACACGACCAGAATTAAGCAGAACGGGGAGGTTTCTGGTCTCTCCATCAACCTGATTGAACAGAGAATAATGTCAATAAACATTCAAAGTCAAGCAGGCAATTTTCCACCTGACAATATACAGTAATGCACATCTGGGCATAGGCTAGAGACTAATACCCGAGTGAAATTTCTCTAAAGTATATGTTGTAGATCAGTGATTCTCAGCCATGATCCTGGAGAACCACCAACTCTGCAAATTGTCCACCTCGTTTAGATTATGGGCTCATTAGTACCTGAAATGGGTGTGACAAAGGAGACATCCAATACACACAGTGCTGGTGGTCCTCCAGGAAAGTGGCTGAGAACCACTGTATTAAATCATAGGACATATATAAACATATTTGAAACTTTTAGGCAACACAAAGCAATGTATGATTACCTCAACAGCAGAATGACCATTTAAATCCTGTGACATGTGTACCAAATGCCCAGAGACGTTGACAAAAACTTCCACTGTAATTGCCACTGTGAGTCCATGCCATGGTTCATTCCTTGCATCCACCTGGAAATGTGGAAGACCAATGGTGTCATTGCATACTGTGGCTAGCACATAGCGGCATGTGCCCTGGAAGTCAAAGAAGGTTCTATCAAAAGACATGTAATGAGGGTCTCCGGAAGCAGAGCAACGTGCTTGTGGACGAGGATGGCAGCCATATTCGCCATCCAACACTTGGCAGACTTCCTCTTCCCTGCAAGATGCTGGTGTGCACTGGACATTTCCAGTAATTCCATCACAAACACACAAGAACTGGCACCCTTGACCATGCCAGAATCTCTGTCTAGCCTGATAATACCTCCCAGAGTAGTGACAACCACAACCCATGGGGGGCACACAGTGATCTCCAGTTAACACATTTCCATCATTACACTGACATCCCTCCTGGCACTGCAAGCTGCACTGGAATGGGAATGAGAGGCTGGGGCAGGATGCAGGACAGGAGGTGCCACATACTTCATAATGGGTATTATTTGGACAGATGGGTTCTGGAATTTAAAAAAACAAACATAAATACAATGTCAGAAAAAATTTACTTTACAGTTACATGAAATCGAGTTTTAGTCAGCACATCCTAAAAATATATGCTTACCACAGTTGGTGACATTTCTCCAGTCTTCTACCGCAACTCCATTCTGTTGACAAAGCAGTGTGTAACCTCGCAGAGCCTCACATAGAGCCTCTTTGGCACCTTGTGTTTGCTCCAGCAACTGAACACAATCAGCAATTCGCTGTTGAGGATTAAATGTCCTGCTGCACTCAGCGAACGGTCCATCAAGCAAAGCCATGATACCACACTGTTGACTGAACTGGCTCCTGCTCTGAAAATGTCCTGGCTCCCAGCTGTTGAATGGCTCCTCACAATGGGCTGACAGGGATCCATCACGCCAACTGCCCGCAAACAGTTGAGTGTCGTTTAAAAGGACGCCATCTGGTGTGTAAAACTCATCAGCGATATTTCCATTCAGGTTTCCACACAGACCTCCAAGTGTGCCATTGTAGGTGCTTGGCGCTGTGATGCGGACAATGTGTGGCCAGTCGGCCCTCACTGTCACCCCAAAGTTTGTTTCCAAAACAAAACCCCTCACACTGCTGTGATAGATGCGGATTTGACCAGAGCCAACACTGACAGGCAAACCAACCATCTGTCCATCCACCTGAAGAGATAAAGTATAAAGAGACTTTTTCATGTTGCAGATAGATTGAAAGATAATGCAGCAATGCTCTCATACTCAAAGATTCACATGCGAATGTTTTGCATTACCTTTACATTGCTTCCCTCTCCCATTTCAATGGAGACCTGGATTCCTCCTGCCTCGAACTTCAAAAACCTGGAAAAGTTCTGAAAACCTCTGGGTACTTTCTCCACGGTCAATACAAAGTGTGGCAAAGAGCATTGCCCCATTACTCTAGCTAGGGTCAGTCCACATGCTCCAGCATATCTGAAAATTTGCCCGTCAAAGGTGTGATATGATCCTAGATCTTCAACTGAGCAGGTAGCATAACCAATTGGTCTGCAGCCTCTGACACCATTATGGACCTCACACACCTCTCCTGGACCACACTGATACTGATGGCAGATCATTGACATGTTGCTGCACACACATTGTCTCCCACAGTCACTGTCCAACACTACCGATTGTCCTTCAGCGTAATAAAAACCCTCAAACGTACAACCACAGTTTGCTTGAGGCACACACACTCCAGCACTTTGAATGTACCCAGGATCACAGATACAACTTTCCTGATTTGGCAAGGGGCAGTTCATTGGGGCGGATGGATTATTACATGTTGCTGGGCAGCCTGTTCCTTGAGGCTCAAAATGACTGTGTTCAGGGCACTGAATTTCTGGAAATGGAGAAAGAAAATAGAGAATATGCATCAACTCCTGAAATGTTTCAATGTAGTCAGATATTTGTTCTATTCAAATCATTATTCTCTGCAGGAGACCTACCACAAAATCCTTGCTGCCTCCACTGCCCAAGGTGTACACCCTGTTGTTGGCACTGAGTGGCATACACATTCAGAGCCTGGCACAAAATTGGCTGGTACCCTTCTCCCAAACAAAGGTCATAGACACAGTTCTCCATGTACGTCTGTGGCGCAAGAACAGAATGGCAAGCGGCAAATGGACCAGCAACATCTCCAAGGATTCCACAGTGGTTTGTGTCACTGTAACGATTTGTTTCATCAGTGGTGCAAACGGCACAAGCCAGACCTGTGCACCTGACATTATGGCACTCAGGGTCTGTGTCACTATCTACTTTCCAACTGTTGGCAAAGTCCACATCTGAGCTTAAGATCTCCCCACTGGGTGAACGGAAGTCATCATCAGAGCGCAGGTTATTGTTTCCACACAGACCGCAGGTGGCATTCTGATAGTCATATGGTACAGATATCCTGACGTAGCTGTATGCATCATATGTAACAAGCAGACCAAAGTCTGTGCTGATGGCCAAAGAAAAACCTGACTGATAGACTTGGATGGAGCCATTGCGTAGGGAGAACGGTGTTGCTGCAAAGCTTCCATTAATCTGAATAAAATAAAAATGAAAAACAATGAATTAGAAAATTGATACAAGACAGCAATTGAGAGAGAATGAAAATAAATGCTTATACTGACCCTTGCTTCATAGTTGTGACCTCTGACCAGTTCAATTACTTTATTATAGACAAACACTCTAACCATCCGTGTCCAAGACACATGCGTGCTACCCCTATGCTCATTTTTGCCTTCAATGCGATAATATGGCAATCCAATACCGCAAGCCTAAACAAAGATTAAAGGATTATTGGCAGATCCACAGCTATTACACAATAAACAGAAAGCCACTATAGAGCAGATGTAGCTTCTCAGAATCGTGCTTCTGAGAGTTCAAATCTAACGCCATCAAACACCTGATTCAGCCAATCAAAATATTAATGGCTACTATAAAACCATAGACAGGTATGTTGAAGCAGGGTTGGAGCTGTAATCTGCAGGATGGAAGCTTAGCAACACCTACAATGGAGAAATACTAACCTCTGATAGAACGTATGTGCAGGTCCCTTGAAAGTGAAAAACCTGATTGTCAAACGTGTAGTAGTGAGGATCACCAGAGATGGTACATGTTTGACGTGGAATGTTCTGGCAAGAGAATTGGAAGGCAGCTGGACGACAGGCTTGGGAATAACTGCATGGCTTCTGGCTACACTGAAGACCACTGTTGGTACAAATGCATTTCTGCCGGCAGGTGGCATCACTCCAGAAAGAGTCTCCAAGCTGCACTGCACTACCTAGAAAATAAGTTCACAAGGCTTCAAACTTTAAATTGCTGAATGTTCAATGAATAAATATATTATCAAGATTTTCTTTGCTAAGTTAAAGCAATTTAAAAATAACAATTAATTTATTTAGTCTAGGACAGAAATGTCATTCTGCCAATGTTAGTTCCAAAAATCCCCAGTTTGCAGCAACATATAAGAAATTGTATAAGTGGTACAAGTATGTTTTACATTTACATTTACATTTAGTCCTTTAGTAGATGCTTTTATCCAAAGCGACTTACAAATGAGGACAAGGAAGCAATTTACACAACTAAGAGCAACAATGAATAAGTACTAAAGGCAAGTTTCAGGTCTGTAAAGTCTAAGAAGGGAAGTGTTAGTAGTTTTTTTTTTTTTTTTTTTTTGTACAGTTAGTGTGATATTCAAAGAGGCAATTGCAGATTGCCTCTTTGCAACGTTTTAGCAGGGGTATTAAATAAAGGAAGGAAAGAGGCCCTCCATGATAAAAAATGTGGACACCCTCAATCTAGGAGCACAGCAGGCTAAGACAAAAAAAAAAAAAAGACCATACCATTAAACTGACAACCCCGTGATCCATGATCTGTTCTGAAGGCCCATCTGCCTGGCACATTGACATTGCTGCTGTATGTCAAGTTTGTGAAGTTATTCGAGAAAGATCCAGGAATTGAGAAATGGTATGTAGAGTTGATGGTGTCATAACCAGCCTGTAATAATTATGATAAAACACTTTAAGTATCTTATTTACAATATCTTTTAACTATGTTTATTTTAGGGCCCAATTACACAATTACACTAGTGCGTTTTAGTTTTAAAATGGGGTTTTAGAATGAAAACGATCTGCGTCCACACTAGTGTTCCATCCAGCGTTTCTGAACAGCTCTCCGTCTACACGAAAACAACTGAAACGCACATCACGTGACCGCGACCACACACACGCACGCACACACACGCGCATCAAACGGCATATTCCCTGACTTTGGTCTTTTGAATCTATTACTTGTTCTCAGGTAACGTGTTTTGGCTGAGCGCAAAGATAAGTTAATGTAACCATGTACATTCTGTATATTGACTGATCGCTTGCCTTTATTTCCTTTAATGTATAAAATTATTGTATGTTATACTTTTATAATGGCCATTATTGATTGTTAAAACTGATATTCAGCAAAAGAGGGTATGTTTTGTATTTTTAATGAAAATGAAAGGAGCCAGTGATGTTATAGGCTCTGTCTTGTTATAAATATCCACACAGTGAAGATGACGCTCGTATATGCAGCATGACGCCTCAACATTTCTGCTGTCTGTTAAGTTGTTAATATCAAATGAAAATAGGCAGTTCTTTAAATCATGTTTTCATTTTATCGTTGAGAAAGTTATAGTAGCCTGGGTAATGTGAATAAGGTTATAAAGTACACTGTTCCCTTTGAAGATTTACCGGACATGTCGTCGTGAGTTTGTTTTCCATATCAAACTTGCGAAGTCTGAACTTACAAGGAGAGGATGCAGGACTGAACTTTGTGTAGGCTACCTAATATTGCGGAAAAGCTCCAATCAGAGAGGCGAATGTCTGCAGCCCCGCCTACATTTTCAGATGTCTCCGTTTTCCCCTATCCACACTGAGACGGAGCAGCAGCGTTTTAGAATGAAAACAGCCTATTCAGCGTTTAAAAAATGCTCCGTTTTCGGCGCACGAAAACTCCAGCGTAGTGTGGACGGATGGGTAACCATAGCAAAACGTATGCATTTTAAAACGAAAACACATTAGTGTAAATGGGGACTTAGTTGCCATGTTAGTCGCACCTGTATCGTACGTTGAGCTGGAGCAATTGTTCCATAATTCATCAATACAAATGTGTAATGGCCATCTGAAATCAAAACCACTTGGAAAGATGTTTCCTGAAAAATACAATTATAAATGTGCTGGTCAATACCAATTAAAACAGTTCTTGTAGGTAATTACAAGAATCATAGAATATGTAACAATTATTCTTTCTTTGGTTCATTCATTTTCGTTTCTCCAATATGTTATCAATCAAGGACAGGAATCAAGTTAGGATATTTACCGTTCTTGATTGAGGAAAATATGCTACTCTGTCCCATGTTGCTACAAAGACCCATGAAGCAGAGAAGCTCAGATCAGGGAAGTATTGGTTAATGTCTTGTGTGGCCTCTGTGAGCACACTGCTGTTGGTGTACTGACGATATGAAACCACACCATTCCCACTGGTGTCCAAATCTGTCCAGAATGGAGCAATGATGTCTCTTGTACCATAACCTGGGAACCTGTATGGCGTATAGCTGCTAAACTGCCCATTAAAAGTCAAGTCTCCATTGTTGTTGACCTGAAACAGATTAACATGACTTATAATGTACAGTTTATTTAAAACAATGCAAGTTATTATTATCACGGTTAGAAATATCTACAGGCTACAAGACTGTTAAGGAATCTGTACAAGGTTGAAAACATGTTTGAATGAACAAGTTTGCTTTGTATACTGACTTACATAAATTTGACTATATCTTTGTCCAAAAAAAATGAACTGTTGCAGAAGGTAGATCACAGATGAACTGCCATCATCAGAACGAGCAATCACTGTGTCTCCATCACCAAATGGATAAAACACAGCTGTGGAAATTTGGATTTATATCAAAGTGAAGCCATATTAGCAAATTGTATGAATGTTTGCATGCATTTATTTAATAACTATTTACTTTTTCAATAAAAATTGAAAACAAATTACAAATGAGTTCAAACATACCTGGGGGGATTGGCCTGGTGGTGGTCATGGGACTCTGTCCTGAAAAGAAAGAGTTAAAAAAGAGAGATTTTTAACATTACAGGCTAATTCTTGTAGGTGCAGTATGTAAGTTTGACACCCAGTGGTTGAACTAAGTATTACATTGTTTGATCAAAACAAAGGCAAGCCCAGGTTGCCAGGTTAACAACCAACAGGATCAAGTCTTGAGCCTATAGGCTTATTTTAAATCATGTTCTAAATAAATGCAATGGTACGCAATAGAAGTAAAGGTTTCCATATTCAAAGGAGTTTTTGTTCTAATCAACACCTCGAATTAACATATTAGAAATGGCTTCTATTGTTTGGAGGTGAACAACAGAAAACCCACAACGATCACCTTAGGTGCACCTCATGTGCTTTATTCAGCGTTAAATGCTAATAATGCGAGTTTGAATGCCATTTTACATGACATGTATTGCCATACTACTGAAAGCTGCAGCAGATAGTTTCACCTTTGATATTGAAAATAAAACAAACCATTTAAAACTGAACTTTAAAACTGTGACTCAAATCCAACACATATCAGTGATTCACCATGTACATTTAATCAAGTTAAAGAGGTTTAATATGTACCATTTTGTGAGTGTGTGCATATTCTGTGCTTCTGAATGGCTGTATTTATATTTCTGTCAGGATTCGTCTAGTGCAAACAGCTTAATTGCTTATCATTGTCACGTAGCATGTTGTCAGCACGCAGGGTTACAATATAACCTACTCACCTAATGTTTAGGCTTGTCATTTTTATATTATTTGCTAATTAATAACCTTATTTGGAATTCTGAATCTGCGTCTCATTTGTTAGTCTGCTACTGTCCACCGGAGGTCGCATATCAGTCATGAACACATGCTTTGAGAGTCTTCCTGCCTGAATGGAATATGTGGTTTTCCAGCAAGGCAACCCCGTGTGCTGAAATATAATCAGCTAAGCTGGCAATGGGTGGGTTAAAAGTACCAAAACAAAGACAGTGATCTACGAATGCGATTATTTTTTTTTTTTAAGAAGTGCAATTAATTAGTTAATTTTTTTTTATCGATTGACAGCACTAAATTAATTAAAGCTATTAAAAAGCAGGGACTACGCAAAAGGAAAGTGAAAGTGATAAAACATTTTTAGTAATGCATGATATATTTTTCAGAGTGGAATGTTAAAGCATATTAGGCTGCTCAATTCAACAGGACTTGATATTTTTATTGTTGGAAATGTTGACTGACTAGTAGTTTATTTATCATGTTGAATGAAGTGTTGACTAAATTATAGGGAAAATTTTTTAAAGGTTCAAGGAACCCTGGAGTACTTTTTTTGAAATGTTACCAGATTTGTGTGTGTTGAGCATCAGTAAAGACAACGTTACACCTGTTACCTATAATTGTTGGGAAAACTGGATAATTATGAGCTTTTGTCAGCTAATTTTTTCTTACGGGTTTAAAATATTTTTTGCAGCGGGATCAAAATTGATGACGTAGCACAAAACTGCAAGTGGAGTGATGACGCGTCAGTTTCTCATTATTATGCATAGCAGAGTTTTCTAATCCTATGAGAAGTTTTTTGCTGGTTTACAGCAAGCATTTTTGTGGGGAGAGCTGTATGAGAATTAGAGAATGGCGGACTTTGTCTTTTATCAGTGGAGGTCGTTATCATCAGGTTACCATTGAGACACATCGCCTTTATCAGTGCTGCTGTGTTCGCACATGTTTAAAATCCTCCAGATTACCGGCAGGGTTATTGGTTGATATAGACAGGGCAAGAGACTACATTGCTATAAACTGTGTCAGCATTCAGACCCAGGGATTAAGGACGAGAAGTCATCCTCATTTATAGTGTTTATGTGAACATGATTATCTTTATAATGATAAAACAAATTGTGGTTATGTGTATATGAAATTACCAATGACAAATGTAGCAGGGCATTAAATTACTTACTGTTTATTTCTTTGCATTTTAACTTTGTAAACTATAAAATCATGGGTCTCATGGTTTGTGTCTCGTTTTGTGAGCCAATAGACAGTTCGCTCCACTCTTTTTCCCCTTCACTGCCGGCCACTCCCACTCCTCCCTCTTCTCCACGCCCATCTCGAAGCAAATTTTTTTATTTCTTTTTAATTTTCTGAGGTAGACTTGAACTGAAAAAGAGGGTTTTATCGCCCTTTAAACACGAGAAATAACCGAGTTAGTGGCGACATCTAGCGGCGGTGTGGATCTGTCCTGTCATTGAGGTACAATTATAAAACATTATTTAGGTTTTCAGAGTCTTGAAAATAAGACATTATGTTAGGTCCTTCATACCCGACTTTCCTGTTTTGCCCTCTGGAAACCATTTAGATTCTTTACTTTCCTGTAATTTATTAGTTAAAGCTTCATTTCTATATTCCATAATCTACTTCTGAATCGGTCATCTTCCCTCACAGATAACATTAGGAGTGCTTAGTAAGAGGTTCGATTTCGAATGACCTGTGGGACGATATTCTTAAACAAATATACATATATACATACATATATATATATATATATATATATATATATATAGGGGGGTTCTCGTCTTCCTTTTTTTTTTGTCTTCAGCTAATCACATGCCTGATCAACCTGATTTATTTTTTTATTTTTTATTTTTTTGTGAAAGACTGCCTTGTATCCATGAAAAGCAAGATTGTTTTAAAAGGGCTTCTGCCAAAAATGCAGAATCAATTCTTTTCTAAGCCCTGAATCAATATCGGAATTACTTTTGCACACTGGAGGGAAATGACGTTGCGGTGTTCAAAACAACAATCTGAAGGGTGACACCATAGCTGAAGTATTACATTTAGACAGGTGTGGACAGGTGTAGACTATTTTAGTCACGCAAAGCTTATGTAGACTGTGTTCTTCTTTATGACTGGGTTTATATGCATGGAAGTGTTGTTCAGCCACTGAAAACGTCTGGCAAAAGATTGATTTTTTTAAAGTTTATGGAGTACCTTTTACAGCATCGATATTATACTCGGTTAAATAGACCCGAGCATGTGTGTAGTTGTTCAAGTGTAAAAGGAGCTGAAAACAAGCAATGTACGAGGATCAGCGAGCACAACTGAAAATGAAAAGTCACTCGTTGGCTTGGTAACATAAATATAAATGTAATGTAAAAAGGTGACAGGATATTTCTGTTTTAGTACTCTTTTTTTCTGATCTAATTTTATTTAGTTTAATAACAAAACATAAGTAAATAGTGTTCTTCCACCTAACCAGCTTTACTGAGGTGAAGTTTGATTTATTTTCACACATTTGTTCATTTTTGAACAGTGACAGCCTGTGACAAAGTTTTGAGGAAATATAATTTCTGCAAAATAATGTACCAAAAAAAGAAGTACATTTTTTATTATGTAAACAAATAATTGCAATATTGACAGAAGAGATAAAAAAATAACGTTATTTTTTTACTAAAAGATACAATCTAATCAGTTCAAACCATACTTGAAGGAAACAAACGGCAGAAATAATTCTAGTTTCTACAGTTATTTCTAGCACAGATACATATTTTGGATGCCGCAATATCTTTTACATCTTTTTTAAGTGTGCAATCAGAAAGATTTTTACACTAGCAACATTTTTTACTAAATGATGACAAAATTACTAAACAAATCATTGTTACTGAAAGATTTATTTTTAATGACATTTTGATAAAACTCTTACCATTAACCAACATGAGTAGTGACGCACACAACAAGATTGGAAACCTCATTGTGGCAGACTGCTCCTTGAGACGTCAGTGATCTGTAGAAATGAACACAAAGAACATAGACAAATGCATTATTGGTCAAGATTTTAAGAATGTATTTAAAATTCTCTCTCTTTTTTTTCAACAATGCTGCATTTGCCTGATATTAATACAGCCTGTGAAAAAGTGAAGTAGCAGTTAGGTTTTCTATTTGAATACATTTCAAAATGTATAAATTATTCTTGTGACAGCAGAAGATTTTAACAGGCAGTATTCTAGTCTCCAGTGTTGCATCGTATTATTTTATCTGTACTATATGCTCTGTAAATTAATACAGCTTTGGTGAACATAAAAGACTTTCAGAAAAGAAAAGAAACAACACATTTTTTACAGTTTATATAAACAATCTGCATTTTGAAACAAAATAAAACAATTAAAAATAAACAAAAAGTTTATATTCTGCATAAAATTGAAATCATTTATTAATGTATTCAAGAATATGAAATTAGTTCTGAAATAATTTTGTTATTTAAGGCTTTTACAAAATTTATAAATATGATATATATATATATATATATATATATATATATACAAATATACACACACACACACACACATATATATATATGTTTATATATATATATATATATATATATATATGTTTATATATATATGAAATATATATATATATATATATATATATATATATATATATATATATATATATATATATATATATATATATATATATATATATATATATATATATATCTTTTCACAGTATGTCTGAGATATTTTTTTATGGAAGTACTATAATAAAAACTGCATAGAAGTGTCTTGAAAAATATCTAGTAAAATATTTTTTACTATCATCATGGCAAAGATAAAATAATTATTAGAGATGATGAGTTAATAAAAATATTATGTTTAAAACTGTTGATAACGTCTTCTCTCCATTAAACAAAAACTGGGGGAAAAAATAAACAGAGGCTAATAATTCTGACTTCAACTGTGTTAAACTAGGCAGGTTAGGGTAAATAGGCAAGTTATTGTACAATGATGGTTTGTTCTGTAGATTATCTAGAAAAAATCTAGTTTAAAGGGGCTAATAATTTTGTCCCTAAAATGGTGTTTAAAATAAAAAATAAAAAAAATTTTCAGAATAAAAAATATTATCAGACATACTGTGAAAATTTCCTTGTTGTTAAACATTCATTTGGGAAATATTTTAAAAAGAAGAAAAAAAAATCCAAGGTGGCTAACAATTCTGACTTCAACTCTGTGTGTATATTTATAAATATATTATTTTAACTAAGCAATGCATACATTTATTAAATATATATAAAAAATAGTCATAGGAAGACTAAAGATAAAATAATAATAATAAATATTATTAATAATTATATGTATAAAAAAAAAACATTGTAAAGAATAATTATAGTCAGATGAGATGAACGAGTAGTAACTTTACCTGAGTTGCTGCTGCAGAGTAAATCAGAATGATTCCCTCTTCATCAGTTAAACCAGAGCACAATGAAGCTGAGCTGGACGTTTAATGAGTATTATTGATAAATGTGGGTGGGCCATTATGGGTAACCATTCTCAACAATAACTTTAAACCAGTTTTTCCATTAGTTGAATGCATGGCATGCTGTGCGATTACCTGACCTTTAATGCTTTCACTTCCTTGTATTTTTGAAGGAACAGAATCTAGTCACGTAGAAACCTTAAATCATGTCTATCTAATATTTGATTTGTATAGTTATTTTGTCATCTAATTACGTGTCCACGATATAAAGCACACCATTTACATTTATTTCTGTGTGAACACTATTTTTTACAGGAAAAAAGGCAGAATACTGCACCAACCATGCATTAGAGTATATCATTAGATAAAGGTTTAATTAAATATGTGAACAAATGACATGTGAAATCAAATAAATACAAAAAATAAAAAAATAAATGAATACACTCATTTTATAGTAAGAAACAAAATGTTAATTTACTCATTTTGAGCAATAAGGATCATGATGCATATAGTCTTGATTGTTCAGAGGGTTCAGGGTTTACAGTATAAAATCGGTGTTAATTTACTATACAGTATACAGTGGATTTCCTTTAGAGTATAATATAGCTGCTACATCACTTTATAATATATAGTGTTGGTATTAGCCTGGTGATGAGCGGTGCCTGGTTTTCTCCAAACTCAACGCCTGGCATTCACTTCAAAGACTTCAATTTTATTCTCACCAGATTTTTATTCTCTCATCTCATCTCATCTGTTGAAATTCTTGATTCTGTGCATTATTTTCGCTGAAACGCACAGGTAGTTCCAGTCAGTTTTGTTCACAGTTCGAAATAAATGCGCTTCTCCCAAACTTTTATAATTACCATAGCAACTCGCATGTGCTGCACAGGAAACCGATGGGGACTGTTAATGGTGGACGGGCATAATTAGGAAAATACTCATAAATTATGCCACAAAATCAAGTTTTAAGAGTTTTTCAAGCGAGAATATAGTTATTTTAAAGTCAAGTCTTATGTATAAGGATAGCACGTGTTTAAAAATGTTGGAGGCTCCAGGCGAACTGCTCCTCCCCGAGCTATGCTTTATATCGGCTAGACCATCTCTGGACCTGCAATTGGATCTAATCTCTTGCATCTCTGTTGTTGAAACATGATATATAAATAATCTTTTGTGTATCTAGCAGTCAGTCTTTGCACTTTTTAACCTGTTATTTGTTCTCAGGTGTATTTTTGGGCAGAACGCAGAGATAAGTTTAATGATTTATTTATGACTATAAGTAATGTAATATTACACTTTAAAAAAAAAAAAGATAAAGCAGAATGTTCTCCTACCTGTACCGATATGTTTTTTTCTTGTGCTAAATTTCCCTACATATTTTACAGCAACAATTTCTGAAATGGGCTTTGGCTGCTTCTTCTTTAACACATTTTATGCGCCCTTAAACTGGCGTTTGATGAGTTACAGCTTTGTGAATGTTTTATTTCATGTGTATACACATGACTTGTATAGATTAATGTGTTTCTAATAATCGTAACGTTATTCTACTTAAAGCAGCGATTGCAGTCTTTTAGTTGGATCAATTCCATGAGATCATTTGGCTAACCTAATACTTTGCCTCCACATCGTGCATTAAAATCCTTTAACACACAGCAAGCCATTGATTATCTCTTACTTATGGTCTGAGAGTCCTTCAGATGCCTTTTGGCAAGTTCCAGGCGTAATTCAGCTTTCGTCTGGCCATTCTACCACACAGGCGTGGAGCTGGAGCTCAAACAAAGTGACCATCGAGTTATTGATCACCTCCCTGACTAAAGCTGCAGTCACACTGGGCTTTTCCTCCCGTAGACTTCCATTCATACGCACGCAAATGCGTCAAACTGGAAACGCAGGGTCATGCGTCAAATTTCACAGGTAGCTGCGATGCAAAGTTCAAGCTTGGTGAACTCTGACCAGCGAAATCGCATCACTTGACTGCGTGAGATCGATCTAGAACATGGAGCAATCGCTCACTTTTTTAAATGCCTAATAAGCTTGTTTAATCCCACTCCTTTTCGCAGTGCTGCACGACAGAATATCGCATGCTCAAACTCTAATGTGACTGCAGCTTTAGGCCCTTCTTCCCTGATCACACAGCTAAGATGGCCGGCCAGCTCTAGCAAGAGTCCTGGTAGTTGAAACATCTTTCACTTATGGATGATGGAGGCGACTGTGCTCATTGAAACTTTCAGAGCAGCTCAAATCTTTCTGTAACCTTTGCCAGCCCTGTGCCTTAAGAAAATTCCTTTGTCTTCATGCTTGGTTTGTGCTTTGACATGCACTGCCAACACTGGAGACAGGTGAATGACTTTTCAAATCATGTCTAATCAGCTGAATTTACCACAGGTGAACTTTAATTAAGCTGCTGAAACATCTCAAGAATGATCAGCGGAAACAGAATGTACCTGAGATTAAAATAGAACTTCACGGTGAAGGCTGTGAATACTTATGTACATTTGATTTTTCAGGTTTGGTCTTTTTTAATAAATTAAAAAAGCAAAAATTGTGTAGAATTTTGAGAAAATAAATTAATTTACTCCATACTACAGAGTATAAAATAGCTGTTAATTTACTATAAATATACAGCAGATTTGTTCTATAAAAAAGCTGCTAATGTACTGCACAGTATATAGCAGATTTACTCTACAGTATAAAATAGCTGCTAATGGTGTATACTTTTAAGTTTTGAAGACCATCCAAAACTGAAAACCATCCTGTTCACATGAAAAAAATTGTGTTAACATAAGTGCGTGTGCTGTTCTGTTGAGCTTAAAAATTGGCTGACATGACAAAAAAGCTTAAATGTCAGAAACATGACACTTCGTACTGTACTGGTGAACGGAAAACGTGATCAAAGCATGTGTCATCTGTATGACTCTGATTATAAAGCACCTGCATGCCAAGAATGCTGCAAATCGACTTTAGCGTAATGATGGAGATGTGCTTTAGATGGCTGTCAGAATTAATTGTGCGTGGTTGACCAGGAAAGAGATCATAGTGAAGAAAGAGAAAGAGATTGTACTGGTGTGTCATCGCTGAACTTTTACTTTCAGTATGTTAGGTGATGATTAAGCATTTTGATCAAGCATTGGTGGTCACTGTGTAAATGAAACAGTGGATCAATCAATCAGGCTTTTTGTTTTTCAAAGTAGATTTTTAATCTATTATCTAACATTTACGAATGAGACTTTACTGTAGAGTGTTACCTGTTTACTCTGAAGATGTATAAAGCAATACACTAAACATTTCCCTTTGGTATAACTTTTTTTTCTCAGCCTAGGTTAATATCATGATAATACAGCATAACATGATAAAATTTTCAGTGTTCGATTAATAGAAGTTTTTATTTCAGCTCATATTGGCCAGCCCTAACTAGTATATTTTAGGGTGCTTTCACACCTAGACTTTTGTTTCGCAACCTGTCTTGTTTACTCAGTTAGCGCGTTTCGTTTGGCATATGTGAAACCAGCAATCGCACTCAGATCTGCGCCAAAACATTTGCTCGATTGAAACGAACTCTGGAGCAGATCGATTGTAAAGAGGAAGCAAACGATCCGAGCCCGGCTACATCACAGTGTTTTATGGATATGTAATTGGCATACGGCTATGTGAAGAGAGAATTAGGAGTAGGGCGGGAGGTTGTTCCAGATATCACAAGACTCCCGGAAGTTTCAAGAGTCTCCCGCAAATGCACAGAGACTCCCGAATGCCTGCAAACGAGTGATAATCTCCTGGTAATTGTGCGTCTTCCTCCCAATCCTCAAATACATTGCGCATCATTCTCACTCCTTCCCACCGCATCCCTCCTCGCTCTTCAGACACGTGGTGCGCACCCTGTCAAACACCACCAAACCACCACAACGCTGAACAATGTAAGGAGAGTTTACTCACATATGACTTGTTTTTGGTCCGTTTAGAAACTTTGCAGTGTGAAAGCGAACCGCACCAAGAACAAAGAGCAACATTGTAACAATTTTAATCCCTGTTTCGAAACAACTGAATGGATTCACAGGTGTGAAAGCACCCTTAGGGTGCTTTCACACCTACACTTTTGTTTCAGAACGCATCTCGTTTGCCCAGTTAGCGCGGTTCGATTGTCATATGTGAACAGGGCAATCGCGATCTGTTCCACACCAAAGTAATCGCTCTGAGATCGCTTGAATGAGGTGGTCTCGGCTCGATTGAAACGAACCCTGGAGCAGTTCGATTGCAGTGAGAAAGTGATCCGATCCGAGCGCGGTTATATCACAGTGTTTTATGGATATGTAATAGGCTTACGGCTATATGGAGAGAGAATTATGAGTAGGGCGGGAAGTTTCGCGAGTCTCCGAATGCCCGCAAACGAGTGATGATCTCCCCGTAATCTCGCGTCTTCCTCCCGGTCCTCAAATAGGCATCGTCGCGCACCCTTCTCACCCCTCCCCACCGCATCTCTCCTCAGACACGTCGGGCGCGCGCACCCTGTCAATCACCACCAAACCACCACCTCTCCTGACAGCTTAGCGGGACGCTGCAAAATAAACCCTGACACTCTGACTAATGTAAGGAGAGTTTACTCGCACGTGACTTGTTTTAGCTCTTTTGGTCTGATTAGAAACTTTGCAGTGTGAAAGCGAACCGCTCCAAGAGCAAAGAGCAACAATGTAACATTTGTAATCTCTGTTTCGGAACAACTGAATCGATTCACAGGTGTGAAAGCACCCTTAGACAAATTCATGGTACCAACTTTGTGTGGACAGTTTGGTGGTGTACTTTTCTGGCGTGTACATCACTGCATTGCACAAAGCAAGGTCCATGAAGTCACAGATGACATTGGTGTGGAGGAACTTGACTGGCCTTGAGAGTCCTGACCTCAACCCATCTGAACATGAGAGCGGACACTATAAACCGAGCCTTCTCATCCAACATAAGAAAATGACCTCACAAAGGTGCTTCTAGATCAGTGGTTCCCAAAGTGGGGGACAATGACCGGGGATAGCATGATGATTTCCAAAAGTCAAATCAATTTTAGGCCCCATTTACACTAATGTTTTTTTTGTTTAAAGAATGAAAATGATCCAGGTACAAACTGACGTTTCATCTGACATTTCTGAACAGCTCTTCACCCACACTACACCGCTGAAACACGCATCACGTGGCTACACATTGCATGCGTTGAAAGCTACTTCAGCATATTCTTGTGTCTGAGCTCCAGGCAGTCAGCAGGAGCTCTGAGCACACCTGCCCAGCTGAGAGCCGCCAAACATCGACCAGTCCATGCTGAATCTACCGCTGGCCTCTTCAGGGTAACCAAAACGCTCAATTTTCAAGACTCGAAAACTCAGAGGTAGTGTGGATGGAAGGCATAACCATAGCAAAATTTAAGCTTTTTAAAACAAAAATGAATGTGTAAATGAGGCCTTATTAAACAATTAGAATTGCTGAAAAAACAACAACATGAAAATTTTGTATATTTATAACTATTTCTGAGGAATGTGGGGGTCGCGAGTCACTGCATTGTTATTTTGGGGGTCGCGGGCTGCAAAGTTTGGGAACCCCTTTTCTAGATGAATGGTCAACAATTCCCATAAACACACTCGTAAACCATGTGGAAAGTCTTTCCCAACAAGTTGAAGCTCTTTTAGATTAGACACAACCTTATTGTCATTACACGTGTACAGGAAGAAGGAAACTAAATGCAGTTTAGCTCTAACCAGGAGTGCAGGATATACAGCTGAAGTCAGAATTATTAGCCCTGGCCTTCCAGAGTTATTAGCATATATATATATATGTATGTATGTATGTATGTATATATGTATGTATGTATGTAGGGGGGCTAATAATTCTGACTCCAGCTGTATATCCTGCACTCCTGGTTTATATATATATATATATATATATATATATATATATATATATATATATATATATATATATATATATATATATATATATATATATAYACACACACACACACACACACACACACACACACACACACACACACACACATACATTAACACACATATTTGGGCTGTCAACTGAATTAAAAAAAATTACCTAACTGATCTTTTTTTTTTGTGATTAATCATGATTAAATAAAAAAAAAGCCATATTTATAACAGAAATAAAAACACAGGCATGTAGTGCCATCTGAATGTCAGAACAATCAATGCCAATAACAAACAAAATGATTTCCATGTTGGATTCTGTGTGCTGCAAAAAAAATAAATAAATAAATAAAAATACAGGCATTGCAAATATGGAAAATTATAATAATAAAGAATTGAATACGAACAATTGTACATTAAAAAGTGTATTTCTGTGAGTTGAGAACATTAATTTTAAAGTAGAAACAATTTTGCATAGTCCTCCTTAACATTTAGTCAGTTGCTAAGACAGTCTATTTACATTATTGGGGGATAATGTGGCCAAGGGGTACATCAAAGGCACATATCAAAGACTATAGACTTCTTACAGGGACTTTGGTCACACCATTTCTAAACATTTAATTCTAAACAGCTTTGAGAGATACGGACACTGCAAAGACTTTAGAATGCATATAGAATGCCCTAAAGAGACTTCTTTGTACACAGTCAGTGATGTCAGGCATTTGCTCTTGTTGCAAGTAAACGCACGCACACACACACACACAGACACACAGACACACACACACAGACACACACACACACACACACAGACAGACACACACACAGACAGACACACACACACACACACACACACACACACACACAGTCGTTGTTTATACTACAACTTTCCTTCAAAAAGGTCCTCCTTGGTCTTATCCATACCTCTTTGCATATTGAACACACGTCGACAACAACAGGAAATAAAATAAAAAACTGCAACTGCTTTAATTTTTTTTAAACGCATCAAATAGTTCTAATTAATCGCGTGCTTTAACACGCTTATTTTGACAGCCCTAATAATATATATGCATTTCATTTTTATAATTAGGTTAATTATGTTAATCAAGTTAGGGTAATTGGGCAAATCATTGTAAAACAGTATAACAGAAGTTTGTTCTGTAGGCAATTGGGAAAAAAGTGCATCAGGGGGCTAATAATATAAAAAAAATTAAAACATAAGTAATAAAACAAATAAGACTTTCTCCAGAAGAAAAAAATATCTATTATAGGCAATACTGTGAAAAAATCCTTGCTCTGTCAAACATCATTTGGGAAATTTTTGAAAAAGGATCAAATTCACAGCAGGGCTGATCATTTTAACTTCAACTGAATATACAAGTTATAAATGCAATTATAGAAAACCATGGGCAATATTTACAAATGCATGCACTATTCACATAATTTAGTTTCACCCCCTCGTTCATGGCCCTATGCACCAATCACAGAGCAAACTGACAGCTGTCAGCAAACTACTGCAAAAATCTGCTAGTTCAGCTTCACATTTACACTAGATCAGAAAATCCAGCATAATGACAGGGAATCATCCGGATCCAGACATGTGCCTTGACCAGCAGGACTATCAATTCTGCTGAAACACTGCAAAAAGGAGAGACTGTGATCCTAGAACCTTGAACCAACACTATTATTTATTTAAATATTAAATAGCATTTAGTTATGAATCAAAAAATAAATAAATGATTAGTATTTAGGCCACTTTAGCTTTTGTTTTTGACTCTGTGAGAACAAAAAGGCCCATCAAACCTGTTCCGTAAGATTATTTTACAGCAAATGCATTTATGTTTACTTCCTGGTAGGAGTACAGGTTTACACAAAGCAAGTAAACAAGTTTAACAATAGATTCTTAGTCATACCAAGTTATTACCCACTTAAAGTAATTACTAGACACAAAATGTATCTGTGGAGCAGCACAATAGAATAAAGTGCTACCGCTTGTCATTAACCGTTTCCATCCAGGGAAGCACGGTGGCACAGTGGCAATCGCCTCACAGCAAGGTTTCTGACTCGAGCTCTGGCTGGATCAGTTGGCATTTCTGTGTGGAGTTTGTATGTTCTGCCTGTGTTTGCATGGGTTTCCTCTGGGTGTTTCAGTTTCCACCACAGTCCAAAGACATACGGTACAGGTAAATTAGATATGCTAAATTGGCCGTAAGGTCTGTGAGATATGGATCAACCAACGCAATCTCACGACAATTCTTAACTTTTTGATTTAGTGGCTAATTTGTATGAATTCGTACGATCTAATTTATACAATTTAGTACGATTTGTTCATCACCCAATGACGGTTGGGGTTAGGGGTGGGGTTGGGTGCCACGCCTCCTTTTTAAATTTATACTTTTCCGTACGACTGAACTCATACAAATTCATACGAATTAGCCACTAAACTGGCAAAATGTAAAATACTTGCGTTTCCTCGTGAGATCAGGCTGCCTGTGGAGAGCACATGCCCTTTTTTCTCTTGGATAAAGTGCCCCTCAAAAGTAAATGAGAGTGGCCCCACTCTTCAGTTCATGAGTTCACAACCGCACCGTCCCAAGAAAACTCAGCGCATACCCCTAGAAAACTCTTGCACCGTCCTGCAAGAGTGTGTGGGCGTTTCCCAGTGTTGGGTTGCGGCTGGAAGGGCATCCGCTGCGTAAAACATATGCTGGATAAGTTGGCGGTTCATTCTGCTGTGGCGACCCCAGATTAATAAAGGGACTAAGCCGAAGAAAGAAAAAGAATGACATTTTCACTTCTCAACAAAGTTGTACATGTAACATGGGAGGATAGAATAATGCATAAAAAATTGCAAAGTATTTAAAAAAAAGAAAGTAGTGGTTTCAAAATTTACTTTGACTCGTATTTCATTGCAGACAATACAACAGCAGGATATTTAATGTGTTCCTCATGATTTTATTTTATTTTTTTAAATAAACACATTCCAATTTTGGTTCTTGCAACAAAAACTACAAACAAGCTGGAACAGTAAAGCATTTACCACTTTGTAATGTTGCCATTCTTATTCACAACAATTAAAATACATTTAGGGACTGAAGACACCAAATGATGAAGTGTTACAGGTGTAATTTTGTGCTATTCTTCCTGCAAACAAGTCTTAAGCAGGGTACGGTGTTCAATGGTCGTTACTTCAGGCAGGCCAGTCAAGTTCCTGTATCCTCTTCCTCCACAGCCAGGTGTTTGTAATGTGTGCAGAATGTGGTTTTGCATTGTCTTGTTGAAATATGCATGGGTGTTCCTGGAAAAGAAGACAGCATATTGTGCTCCAAAATCTCTATATACACTTTTCAGCATTAATGGTGCCATCACAGAAGTGCAAGGTACCTTTGCCAAAGGCACTGACACAATTAATACCATGACAGACCCTGGTTTATGGACGTGTTGCTGGTAACAGTCTGGATGATCCTTTTCCTCTTTGGTCCGGAGCACAAGGCATCCATTTCTCCCAAAAACAATACCTGAAATACTGATAATCTGTCCACGATACATGTTTCCACTGTATGATGGTCTCTCCCAGATGCTTCCAAGCCCAGAGAAGTCGACGGCTTTTCTGGACACTGTTAACATAGGGCTTCCTTTTGGCACCATACAGTTTTAACTGGCATTTGTGGATGTAACTACATATTGTGGTACTTGACAATGGTTTGCCGCTGTAGTCCTGAGGCCATGTAATGATATCGCTTATAGATGAATGATAATTCTTGATTCAGTGCTGCCTGAGAGATCGGAGATCACGATAGTTCAGCTTAATCTTGCGCTCTTGTCCTTTCCACACTGAAATTCCTGCAGATTCCTTGAATCTTTAAATTATGCTATGCAATGTTGAAGGAGAAATATCTAAACCTCTTTCTCTCTTTCTTTGAGGAACATTGTTTTTAAATATTTCAATCCTTTTCTCACATATTTGTTGGCAAACTGGGGATCCTCAGCTCATCTTTGCTCCTAAACTAGACCTTTCTTAGATGCTGCTATTGTACCAAATCAAAATCACAATCGCCTGTCGACATCACATGCTTCAAATCACACCATTATTTGACCAATTCACCCTTATTTCTAACCCTGAACTGCTCGTGTGCCAACTTTTTTTTGGAATGTGTTGCAAGTCTGAATGACAGCAAAGGATTTACATTTACAAATGACTGAAGTTGACCTGCCAAAACATGAAATACTTTGTGTTCATATTGTCTGACAGAAATCCAAGTCAAAGTACATTTAGAAATCACTTTTTTGTGTGTGTTTTCCATAAAGTTCCAGCTTTTTCTGATTTTGGGGTTGTACCACAATAATAACTATTAATAATAATTAAATACTCACACATTTCACAATAATAAAAAACTGCCCTTGTTTTCAATGCAGTTATCAAGTTACATGATCTGTTGAGTTAAAATCAAAGAAGTTTTTTTTTCTCTCTTTTTTTTTGCACACTGATGATTTATTTATTTATTTATTTATTGTTAAATGAGTTTCATATTTATACACAATTTAAGACTATGCACATATTTTCATTTCTATTTAGAATATTAAAATGAGCATACAAATATGAGGTTAGAAATTTAGCAAATGTCAGAACTCTTAAGTGAAAGAGCAACAGAGTGCAATTGCACAGATGAACAATGTTTAACAAGACAATGCCGACTAAACATATCAGTAACGCAACACTGCAAACTCCTTGGTAAGTTTTAAATCTTGTAAAAAAACAAACAAAAAAAAAAACAGCACATCTAATGGCCTATTACACATCACATTTAAATTTAACAATACATCTGAGATCCATGATGAACGGAATGAAGATCACGTGACTTACTTGAAAATTAAGCATGATTTCACCATTACAGACTTTTCCTGTTCAACTGGGAACACCAAGGTGTGTAGTGTCAACCGGAAACATGACAATCCCGTCTGAACATGAGACAGCAAAATGCTTTCGCTGGTTTTACTGCAATTGAAAAAAAAAAGAAAAAAAGATTTTTACAGTGATAACTCAAAATGATTAAAATCCTTCAGTACTCAAAAGGTGTCATTTTTCACCCCATGCCACTTCTTCACACATACCTTTAGTTGTGTTATACTAGTTGCAGGAGTCCATTGAGCCAATAGTATTGATGCTTTTAAACATGATTGCATTAAATAACAATAAACATTAGTTCAATAGCTTTTATTAATCTTAGTTAAAACTAGTTCCAAGAAAAAAAAAAGAAAAAAAAGAGTCAGGTTTCATGTGTCACATTAGTTGATGAACTTTCATTAACAAGAAATAGCATGAAAACATTAATAAAGCAAAAGAACGTAAAGATGTTTATAATGTTAAACATGGTTCATAACTGTTAAACATTAAGCTGCATTATTTCTAACAGATCTAACAGATTTACTATAAAAATCTGCATGAGATCAGAATGATTTTGATTAAAATATATTAAATTACAAAAAAACTATTGTAAATGTTTTAATTGAACTGAGCAATTTATCCCAATTGGTAAAAAATGACGCACTTTTGAATATTAAAAACAAATACATTGTTTTATTAACTTAACCCTGCTGGCCAACTGTGTTATTTATCAACAATATAGAGTCAAAATCGTATTGACAACTGGTGCAGACTATACAAACTAAAACCTCACCTTACCGGTTTTTGCCTCATATGGCGTGAGAGTCAATGGCATTCAAGTCGTTCACACTACCGATGCACTTAAGCTGGAGATTACTCAGCAATCAGTGATGACAAATATTCTATAAGGAACACAAATGTAATCTACATTACATCATTTAGCTCAGCGCAGAACATTAATACTCAGTTCAAGCTTAAAGAAATGAAAGCTTGAACTCGAAACTGTATTTAAAACAGTTTGTTGTATTTTAAGTGATTTCTTGAGGGAATATCAAAGTAATAAAATGAAATAAACTTACAGAACTTTCTGATACTGGTTTGTAAGTGTAATAGCCGTCTTATAACATCTTTATAACAGGTATTTATCACATTTCTGTAGGCATGTGATCATATTGTAAAAAAGAAACAAAGTAAACATCAAATGAGTTAAAAATGGGTGACAATTACTCAAACAGTGTTAGTTTTACATTACACTTGACCCAATTTGCTTAAAAAGAAAAGTAATTGCCAAATAAATAAATATGACATGCTGGATTCACCTGATTTGCTGACTGATTGGTAGCAGATCCATTCCTTCGCAGTTAGTGGGTCCTTCACTGGGCCTTTTTCCCCTTATCAAAGAAACTTTCCAAAGACTTTCTTACTCGTTCTGCTGCTTGTGGGTTAGATTTGGGCGCTCAAGTGACTGAGATGTAACTGAGAGAATACAGTCATTTTTCAAAATAAAAGATCGTTCAGATTATAATAAGATAATATAATGAAAATAATTAATGATTTGTTGTGCGGCCTGGTACAGTACCAATTAATCCACAGACCAGTACCGGTCCGCGGCCCGGTGGATGAGGACCACTGCGGTGGACAGTAACAGCCCCAAAATAAGATGCAGATTCAGAGTTCCACATGAGGTCATACTTAATAAGCAAATAACATTAATATTACGAATGTAAACATTAGGTGAGCAGGTAACATTGTAACATTGTGTCCTAACAAAACATTACGTGAGGAGATTTGCAGTGATAAGCAATTGGGTGGTTTGCACCAGACGAAACATAACAGAAATTTAAAAACAGCCATTCAGAAGCAGATAATAGTGCACTTACTGCACTCCAACAAAATGGCAAGGCTTACATTCTAATTAATACTTATTAAATCTCTTTAACATTATTAAATGTACATATGCTGAATCATTGATATGTGTTGGCTTGGACTGAGTCACAGATCTAAAGTTCAATTTCAAACGGTTTATGTTATTTTTAAGATCTGAGGTGAACTATCTGCTAGGGCTGCACGATTATTTGAAAAAAGATCACGATGTCGATTCTACCCTAAACGCGATCTTAATTCAGCTTTTCTACAATTCAGCCAATTATATTTTCAAGGTCAGGAGAGAAGCATGAAGGCGAACGCACAAGTCTTCACTGGAACATGGACACCTCCAATGGTGTTAAAAGTGTCACAAACTGTTTTTATAAGGTATAATTCTCCCAAAAATCATTTCTGTCTAAATGTAAAGATGTATTTGCGGCTGCAAAATCACATGTGAGCTGACGCACTGTTTGTTTACTACCGAGAGGATGCACACGTAGCTCCCTTACGCCTACTTCAGTGAACAGAACCTGCACAGGCTGTGAATAACAGGTAATAAAGCTATAAATAACATTCAGTTTGTAGCACAGAGAGATCATTTGAGAGTTGCGCAGGGAGTCGGGGAGTATGACTTGCATGTGTGTGTTTTTTTCCTCAGTGATGGAGGTCATGAGCAGCAATGGAAACTTAAAATGAAATCGATATGCAGATTTAAGTGATCATATTGCATTTTGAAGTTATGATCAAGACAAGCATTTGTTATGTTTTTTTTTTTCTTTCATAGTGAACACAGTGTTGTGCATGGAAATAAATGTTTAACATTGTCAGTATAACTACTCTAGCCATAATGTAATAACGATACATTTTAATACAAGAATTATTGCATTGTTGAGTAAAATATCAAATTGTTTATGTAAAGCAGCATCAATGCCTGTGATGCACTAAGATATCGAATTGAACCGAATCGATGGCATGATAATTGTGACCAAACCGTGAGACCTGTGTAGGTTCACACCCCTATTTAAAGCGGTGGTCCACAGCAGGGGTGCCTGCAGGATTTCGTTCCAAGGTACGCACAAATCCAGCACCGCCCCGCCCCCTTCCGATGGCTGTTATTTCAGTATTCAAACATTAAATAACGAATTCATCAAGTAAAATAAAAACAAATATTTTTTATAATTTAGCAAAATTCTGCTCTTTTTATTTTTGCATTTTTATTATTTTACTTTTGTTAGTTTTAATATTTTATTGTCTTTATAATTAAAGCTATAGACAAAATCCTGCTTTACATTTTAGAAAACCCATTATGTATTAAAGATCACGGTAAAAAAAAAAAAAAAAAAAAAAAAAAACAGAAACATGTTACATGCCCCCATAAATGTCCAAATTATATTTAACTGAATCGTAAAAAATTGTGAAAATTACTTTTTATTTTTATAAAACATTTGAATTTTTTTATTTGTGTAAAAACTATAACGACATTTAAGAATCCATATTTATTTTATTTATTCATTAATTTGACCTGTTTAATGGTGCATATATAATTTAACTCATACAACAGTACCTTGGACAGCTACAGTGCCACTAAAGCTTTCAAACACAATCCCAATAAAGTAATGAAAGATTAGACTTTCTCCGGTGACGGCCGACATCTCAACACGCCGTAACCGTCCTTCGGGTGGTATAGCCGGCATTAAATCACAAAACAAGACGTCTGGCTTGGCTGAAGTGCAGTTATTTCCTCGATGTTCAAAGAGTCTGCAAGTTCGTGTATCATGGATATAGTATGTAGCTATATACGATTGTGAACATCAATAATGTTAAGCGTGTCTTTATTCGATGCACAGCAGAAAAACAAGTCTTTCAGCAGTGCATGTAGATGTTGGTTAAATTCTCTTCCGGAGTCCTCAGTGGAGAAACAACCGTAACCATACCCAAGTGTTCTCAGAACGATTTGGCACGATAGTGGAAAAGCAGGCAGCTGTAGTGTATACTGTTTAATAATCAATTTAAATTATGCCACAAATAAATAAATAAATAAAAAGCGACATTAATACCCGCCCTTTCGTGGTAGGTACGCAAAGTGCGTACAGCCGTACGGCTGCTGGCACCACTGGTCCACAGTGTATTTTTAAGGCTTGGTTGTTTATAACAGGGATTCCCAAACTTTTTTATTCCGGGATCCACCTAGGCAAGTAATTCAATCTTAAGACCCACCATAATATTTTAATATGGAAAAATTGGTAAAAAAAAATATGTATCCATTCAAAGCAGTCAAAAATATATGGTGTGTGGTTTTTTTAGGATTTTGCAATTAGATATGCACAAAAATATATGCATAAAATCAGGCTCGAAGTGCTTTTTGTGAGATACTGGCTGTAATTGTGCAAAATTTTTTGTTGATAAAGATACTCCTTTTTTC
Source organism: Danio rerio (assembly GCF_049306965.1). Lineage (NCBI taxonomy): Eukaryota > Metazoa > Chordata > Actinopteri > Cypriniformes > Danionidae > Danio > Danio rerio. Next base: position 40,828,612 of record NC_133187.1, on the reverse strand, counting down.
AGAAGAGAATATGATCAACCTTTGTTGACATTGTTGTCAGGTGTTGTTTAAGTTTTAAGTGTTTTATCTAGCACTTGCAAGCTTTTCTATAAAAGACATTGCAGGACTTCCTCACCCTCTGGACCTCTGCTGGCAATAAAATTGAGATTTAGGTAGAACTGATCATATTTCTGTTTGGCTCCTTTTTAGATTTGGTTTGATCTGAAGACGTATCAGAAGTCTGCAATGCCTTTAGTTTTAAAAACTTTTCCATTTTACCAAACATTTTGCGGCCATGAGTGCCAGACGCTACACGCTAGTCACATGCCCGGCCCTAACCAGTTTGGCACCCTAGGCAAAATTTCAGGTGGCATCCGTGTCACATAGCAGTAAATTCCAGTGCTAGTGTACAGTCATATGAAACTAAATAGCTTTTTGATTGACTACTACAAGCTGGGAAAACGTCAGAGAAATATGCCAATGCAATTAACGTTATTGCTGAATAGATCTAATATTTACACATTTGCTTGAAGAAGGAATGATGGGGGTAGTTATATTACTATTACTATTTTCCATAACATCTATGCCCTTTTATAACAATAGCTGAGGTTAATACTAACAGATAGCACTATAGCTATTGATTGATTAGCAATTTGTCAATGTTGGGATGTAAAAAAAAATATGGGACAACAAACAGCTTCACATGATAGAATACAATAGCAAACATTAGAAAATATTGACAATAAAATAAAAGGTTTAGACTATTAAAATCAATGGCCTATACAGAAATTAAATAAAGCTATAAAATCTATTTCACTTTTAATTGTATTTGCATATTGATTAAAGTTACTATAGTTATTTAGTGAAGAGCAGCAAATGAATCTCTCGTTGTGTTTTGTTTGATAACAGAGGAGTTCATGTAAGAATGCACAGATCTATAATGAAGCATTCGACTACTTTAGTAACTATTTGTGCTCTTTAAGAGAAAATTGGTTGTGTTTTGAATAAAACACGCAGGACGGAGCAAAAAAAAAAAAAAAAAAAGAAGAAGAAAAAGAAGCACTTTTCCGACGGTCCCTTACTAAAAGCTCCACTTAGCCCGAGCTCTCCAGGCTAAATGCAGATTGCGAGGGCTCAAATGGAGCAGTGGTCATAATGTTGAGCGAAAAAAAAAAAAAAAAAAAGACAGCTGGGAAACAGAACCAGCATTGTCTTTTTGTAGAAAACACACTTTAGATCTTTTTAGGGTAAGAGGTTTTTGAGTTATTGCCGTCTATCACTGAATGCGTCAGGAATATCGAAAACAAAACCAACTTAACCGCGTTCATTTCTATCGTCCCCCTGGATGTACAGTATCCTTAGCATTTGCCTATACTGCCTATGCCACGGGCCGGCCCTGCTCAATCATTCAATGAATGCTGATTCAGATTGTTTCAGTTCAGGTGTTTTAACCTAAATGATTCATTTGAAAAACAGAATCATCTCTAAAGAGTTGTTCGCTCATTATCTTACTGGTTTTGATTCACCGCAACGTAAATATAGCTGCAGCTATAATTTAGTTTGAAATTATCTAAACCACAGCGTCAGCGCATTCAGAAATAACAGTTTGTTGACAAATGCCGCTCAACGCCACCTGCCTTTGACAGCAAAATCGGATATCCCGAGAACCAATCAGAAGGCATGAAACGAATCATATACTTTCAATGTAGCAGTGCGCTGATATGCCGGCTGACTGAGGCTGTTTTATTCCGCTTTTGATTTTAAAAGATGAAGTTTGATGAACTAGATGAGCCTGTCCGATTGTTAGTGAATGGCAAATGAAAATGTCTCTTACCTCAAGACTCTGTGCATGATAATAAAAAGAAAACCATGTACAGTCGGAACATACCTGTCAACATTGGGATGTAAAAATAAGGGATATGCCCACCATAATAAGGGATTCCCCCAACATCACTCCATCTTTCTAAGTTCATAATAGTCCAAAAGGTGAAGATAATAGTTAAACAAGACAGTGTGCTGAAAAAATAATGTGCTCCAATTTTCCCGGCTTCTCCTTTTTGTCCGAGCTTCACTCTTGCGTTTGGCCTTTTCTTTCTGAGTGTGTCATTCTGACGTTTGTCAGCTTCTCACAGGATCAGTTTCAAAAGCACGTCAATAATCAACTGCACGTTATTATCATCAGCTCAAGAAGTTTGTTATTTTAGATATAGACGCGCGGCAAGTGCAAGGAAAAAAGCGAAATCACTCGTGCTTCAGACTGGCTCGTAAAAAAACTACGGGGCACAGGGATAAATATGCTCTTCTTTTTGGCTTTGTGGCTGTTCATCAAGACTACAACAAGGTTTGTTTGAGCCCAGGTCGACCATGGCTCGTTATTATACGTATATATAATTCCGCTGTAATCTCTCGCTGTGTTTTTCAAACATGGCGGCTCTTTTGTTTTGATTCGGGCTTGTTGTGTAAGCGAATGACGCATCTCTGTAAACCAATAGCGTTCAGCTGCAAATCTAGCTCCGCCTTTTGGTACCCTTTCTCGTGTTTGGTACCCTTTCGGAAGGGTGCTAAAAAAGTGGTTCAGTACGGTTCGGTACGCCTTATGACAGTGGAAACGGCCATAAAAGCGTACCAAACTGTACCGTACCATACCGTACCACTTAGTGGAAACGGGCCATAACACTGGGAAACACCCATACAATCTCACATTCACAGGGCAGATTTAGCCTATTCAATTCAACTATAGCACATGTCTTTGGACTGTGGGGGAAACCGGAGCACCCGGAAGAAACCCACGCGAACGCTGGGAGAGCATCCAAACTCCACACAGAAATGCCAACTGACCCAGCCAAGGCTTAAACCAGCTACCTTCTGGCTGTGAGGCAATCGTTCTACCCACTGTGCCACCATGATGCCAAAAAAAAAAAAAAAAAAATGCAGGAATTGTGTAAATTTAGCTAACTTTAAATAAGTAGGCTAAATATTATTTTTGAGAGTAATTAAGTAGTAATAATAATCATCATAATAATAATAATTTTATTTTTTATTATGCCTTTCAGTGACTGTATGGCTAGCGGATATAACTTTTAACTATTAAAAAGATTTCTTTCCCCCCATTAAAGTTAAAAATAAAATAAATCCAGCAACACCGCAAAGTTTTACCGTATTTATTTGAACCCCCAAAAGGTGAAAAATTAACAGTTGGAGTGTTTAACATCTCAGTGAGTAAAAACAGAAATCAAATACCAGTGCAGTAAACATAAAAAAAAAAAACATATGCAACTTATTCACATCCACTAGTCCAAAAATAAACAACATCCTGAATACGATTTCTTTTCCAATGGAATTTTTGCATACAAAGGGCAGGGAATGGGCACTAGAGAGGAAGAGAGTGCAAAGCATTCTAAAAGAGTATATATATATATTTGTGGCTACATTGTACTGCAAGACACATCTTAGTTCACAAGAGAGACAACATTTATATTGCGCTTCGCAATGACACGTCTACATAGTAATGCATTTATTACTCACACGCACGAGTATTCATATATTGCACTTTGGAGGAAATAAAGGTCTTGGTTAAATAGATGTTAGATAGTGTTCAGTATAATCATCCCATTCCAACCCAGTCCAGAAAAAGACTAAACTGGTCAGTATTAAAACATTACAGAAAAATGTTATACATTACTGACATGAAAGGCTATAGATTTATATATTTATATATATGTGCAAAAATTACAATTATCTCCTCTCAACAACCCACTGTGTCTGCTCCATACGTTAGCCATTATTAGACCCAGATCAATTAGAAGGACATATTTTTGTTCATTTCAAACCTTTGCAGTACATTAGATGCTACAGAGGTTGAATTACGTGTCTGTAAAAAATATACAACATACACAAAACAGCAACAGTTCGATTAGTTGTAAATCAAACTTTGTAATGAGGATAAAGCAGAGGAAAAATAAATTAAATCATCCACGACATGTCATTGATTACAATTTTTGAGGACAGCTTTACACACTACTGTATGTACACCTTTTCACAGTTGCAACATAGGCTCATTCTGAAAACGTAGCCCTATGTACATTTCTGGACATCGCGAATTATGTAGCCAGAAGTACTGTATGTTTGCGTCTTTAAAATAAACGATATGAGGCGGTATTATGCCGTTCCTTTTTATGCTAGCAGCTGACTGCTTAGCTACGCGTGGATGTTTGTCCAGAAGCTTGACAAGTACGTAGTACGTAGGGATTATCTCATTTGAGATGAGAGAGGAGTTGACCGCGACGATGGGGTTCGAGTCTGGTGAAGAACGATTCCAGAAAGAAGGTAAGACAAAAACAAAAGCCAAAAAAATTATAAATAAATAAACAAGTAAATAACAGGGTAAGAATAAGAAAAGTGTGGTAAAAAAAAGAGGCGAGGGCTTTTCTTTTTCTGGATTGCTTTTAAAAACAATGTTGGATGGGTTTAGGGATAGGGGTGGATCTGTGCTTTGAAAAACTATCAGTTGGGTTTAGGGAAGCGGTTGGTCAGTCAGTCAACAGCGACCTCTGGTGGATTTACATGAGAAGAGCAGGTGCGAAATTTGAGATCTGAAAAAGCTTACACAGCGGCCTCTTCTGGATTTACACGAGAATAGCAGGTGCGTAATTTGAGATCTGAAAAAGCATACACATCGGGCTCTGGTGGATTTGTGAAAACAAAAATTGCAAAAGAAAAAGAAAAAAAAAACGTAGCTCCTGGGACATATTTGATGCTCTCCAGAAATGTATATAGGGGTGCGTTTTCAGAATGAGCCTGGGTTGCACATTTAGCTAAGGTAAAACTAAAAAAAAAAAAAAAAAAAAAAAAAAAAAAAAAAAAAAACACACAATCAGCGATACAGTTGAAGTCAGATTTAGCCTCCCTGTATATGTTTGCCCAACTTCTGCTTAACAGATTTTTTTATACATTTTGAAAGATAATAGTTTTAATAACCAGTTTCTAATTACAGATTTTTTTTTTTTTATCTTTGCCATGATACCCAATATTTTACAAGATATTTTTAGCTTAAATTGCAATTTAAAGGCTTAACTAGGGTAATTAGGCAAGTCATTGTATTACAGTGGCTTGTTCTGTAGACAATTTAAAAAATGCTTAAGGGGGCTAATAATATTGACCCTAAAATGATGATTTTTTTTAATTGAAAGCTTAAAAATGTAAATTATTTTTAATCTAGCTAAAATAAAGAAAATAAAACTTTTTCCAGAAGAAAAAACATTATCGGAAAAGCTGTAAAAAATATATTGCTCTGTTAAACATCATTTGGGAAATATTATTTAAAAAAGGAGGGCAAATAATTTGACTTCAAGTGTATATAACTGCTCAGGAGAAACCTTGATATATCTAGCAAGCTTCATTTGCAAAAGTTCTACCAACAAGAGAACCAGCACTTGAGGCAGAGTTCATCATTCATCATCGTTGTCCAGAGCTCAAAAGAAAAAGCTTTTTAGACCATCAGAAATTCAACGGAAAGATGCATCAAGTGTAAACGTACGTTTGGACAGTTCTGAAATCCCCCATGTCCTGTTAAGAATGGAATACATGAATAACAACATGAATACCTCAACTCACTCGCAAACTAATTTAAATTGGTAAATAATTTAAGTTGATAATGCTGAATGACCTTATAGTAGTTAACATCAGTTAATCAATATAAATGTAAACATTTATAATTGAAATATGATTATATTTCCTTGAAAATCCAATTGCATTGAGAAAATATTCATCAACCCACTGGAGATGTATGGATTACTTTAATGATGCATAAACCGCTGTTACAAAGCTTTAACAAGCCAGGATATTATAATATTTATCCGAAAAGTACAGTATATACTTTGAGTGGTAGTTAATAATGAGATTTTATTATTTTTTTTGAGTGAACTATTCCTTTAGGTACACTGAAAAACAAAATGTTTCAGTGGATTTACTCATTTTTTAAAGGTAAGTGGTTGCAAACTATTTATTTGGGCTGAATTTAACTAAACATATTAAATTGAGCAATGTTCAACTCAATGTTTGTTTAAATTCAGCTTATACAAATAGTTTGCAACCACTTACCTTTAAAAATAATTAGTAAATCAAATAAAATAAAATTTTAGGGTAATAATGTATAGAAAAGGGGTGCTCAAACCTTTTTGCATATAGAACCAACAACCAAATATTATTACGAGACGTGGGCCAAAGGTAAATATATCAAACTATATTACATTGAAGCTGCCATGTGTAATTTCCTATTAAGATTTTAAAACAGATAAAAAAAAATAATTGTATGAACTAATGCAACTTTTAAAATGATACCTTGCAATATATATTGCAATAAAAAAATAACAGTAGAGAATCTGCCTTTGTCTTGATTTGCTCACCAAAAGTCTCTGCATTGCCCTCTATCCATGAGGTGACATTCAAACTAAACGTTTCAATTACATATTGTAAATGAATCAGATTTAATTTCAGTTAGCTTTTTACAATAAAACAAACAAACAAAAGGTTACATTACATTTCTCATTTTCTGAAGGGCCACAGCCCTGCACAGTTTAGTTCCAACCCTGCTTCAACGCACTTAACCTGGAGGTTTCAAACAAGCCTGAAGGACTCAATTAGTTTGATTAAGTGTGTTCAATGAGGGTTAAAGCTAAAACTCTGCAGAGCTGCGGCCCTCCAGGAACTGAGTTTGACACCAATGCTATAAACCATTGATGCTCAAACTAGGGTCCGTGGGTCAAAGTTGGCCCATGGTAAACTTTGATTTGGCCCACCATCCCATCTGAAAAGAGAGGGAGAATGACAGGGAGGTGGCTGGGGTGAATTCCTTTGAAAGAGATCATCATGTTGATTCTAACATAACCCTTTCTTTCTTTGTTTTATAGCTGAGCTACAAAAAAAGCCAACTGAAATGAAACGTTTCAATGAAATGTTGTAAATGAATAAGACTTTTACAATGTAAAAACTGCCACTTTAGTAATGTACAAGACATCTGCGAGCAAATCAAAAGCACATCGACTAGTGTTTTCAGCACTGAGCGCCGTTGTATTATAAATAAGATTGTTTATGTTTTTACTGTAATAAGTCGCAAAATGATACTGCATTAGTTAATATGATTTAAAGCATGTTTTCTAGTCATTTAAAACAATATTAGCGAATAAATTAGGAAATTACCCATGGCAAATTTATTATAATAAGGTGTGATATATTCGTTTTGGTATATATTCGACCAACATCCCCAAATCAAGTTTGGTTTTTGGCCCTTTATAAGAAAATGTTTGGGCACCGTTGCTCTAAACGATCCCCATCATTCTTCCTTTCTTCTCAAATGATATGGTGGGTGAAATCAAAGGGTCAACTTTGGCCGCTGGCCATATTTTGGGAATTTCCAGTATTGACCTTACTCTTCACTTACGAGCGGAAACAACCATTGAAATCTTTTTGGCTCAAGACATCCGGTCTGATGAAATTCCATCGATTTTTAGATGTTAAAAACGGCTCATTATGCTGCTTAATGTTGCAAACATCATAATATTATTCTGCTTTGTCTGTATAGTCATGACTGCACTTGTTAGTAAAGCAAGCAGTTTGACTGCTTCTGCCGTTTATTATTCCTAGTCGTTTCTTCCATAGGCGATTAAATCGGAAGTTCTAAAACAGTTGCGAAAACGGGCGCACTTCTGCACTAAAGAATAAGGTCAATAGAAACTCATATTAAAACGTCACCCATCAAATATGAAAAGAAAATACTGTGAAGTTATTTTAAATATATATTTGTAAAGGATTAATTCCTGAAATATACTCTCCAGTGTGCAACACAGACACCAATTCCACAATTTGACTAACATAAAAAATAAGATGTGATCATTTAATCAAATTCACATTAAAAACAAACCAAAAACATATATATTCCATAATATACATAAAAAAGCACCCTCTCAAACAAGAACCAACGACTTTAAAAGGAGCAGGATGCAAACATCTCATTTAGAAGCCTTCCCAAAAGAGAAGACGTACACCCGAAAAACCTAAGCAACATCATTAAACACCACTGTACATTCAAGGCTCACGGTTCCTACAGTACTCTTACCTTCATTAAAGAAAACAAAAACACACTCACTCAGCAGTATGTGACCAAATCTAGAATGCTACATGGTTGGAAACGGTGAAAACTACATTCTTAAGCTACTGATTTTTAAAACTGCTCCTAAAGGAAGGCCACCAGACTAGACAGAAAGAAAACGGGATGAAAGAGAAATAGTTCTTCATTGTCTTGATTTCAACCCATCGGCTTACTCACTGTGAGTGCTTTAGCCCTGTTTTTCTTTGGAGAGCTCTGTGTGTGAAAGCCTGAAACGCGTGCTGGTGTTTGAGAAAGGAGTCGTGTGGATCTCCCAGTGCAGCAGAGACAGAAGAGGCTTCATGCACCTGGCAGGGCCGCTCCGTCCTGAAACAGAAGAGTACGAGAAGCGGAGAGCAGCCCCTACATGCTGGTTAATCTCAGTGTTAATGCTGCACACAGTAAATCAGATTCTCCTATCTGAAAACGTATATTACACCCATCGATATTAACAATATCTACACACACGCATACACAGACAGACAGACAGACAGATGCGAGTTTGTTTATATCCCATGCTACAGACACCAAAAAAAAAATCGAAATAAAAGCAGTTTGGTGTCGATGTGAGTGAAAACTTTGGTACTGTTTTGATAACGTGGAACCCGCTTCATGCAAATTCATTTCCCAGTGATAGACGTGTGTTATATGGACACAAGAAAACAGTGAGCTTGATAGATACAAGTAGAAGTGAGAGTTTAAAAAATAAAATCTTTTTTTTTTTGTCGTTGTAAAAACAGATGACGACGAGTCTAGCTCTGTGTTTAACGGATGACACTCAAGTCGTGTGTCTGATTCCTTCTGAGCAAGTGCCAGTGCCAGAGCCACATAAACACACACACACATACACACGTTATTAGTGTGCGTTAGTGGCCATTGGAGTCTCTGGAGTCGATTGTCCTGTGAGTCCCATGGGTTTAAGGCTCTTAAGGCAAAAGACGGCACATGCAGAACGAAGGAAAAGGAGAAAGAGGCAAGGGCAGAACGCTTCAGGGAACAGGATTGGTTCATAGCTGGTGTACTATGCTGTCAGCGTGATTAATAGATACAGGGCCGTCCTGTCTCAGTCTCTGCCATTGAAAAGTCGTGCTTAGTGATCCGACCTCTTCTTCCTCGTTCTCCTGCTCCTTGGCAAACTCCATGAAAACCTGCAGAACGGGTGTATGGTTAATTAAATTCTCTTGTTCAGGTTATGTAGACAGAGATAAATAAAGCAATAATCCTAATTATTTTCAGTAAACTGATCTTGTCAACTATTTTATTTATTTATTTATTTAATTCTTTTTTTTTTTTTTTTTACACTTTATATGTTTTTTTTTTCCCAAGGTTGTTTTTATTGATTTGAATTATATTATAAAACCCAGCAAACAATACAGAATATTAACTTTCCCACCGCAACATTTGCTAAACAGAAAAGACATTTAAAATAAATCATAAAATAAAATACATTCAAATTGACCAATGTGTGTGCGTATATAAAAATAATAATAAAAACAAAACAAAAACGTTATTACATTGAATTTTAAATTACAGTCATCTTTCCAAAGACATCCATTTTTTTTTCTATTCATTTATAAAGCGACCTAAAGGAGACCGCATTTAAGTATAACACAAAAGCTATAACACTTTTAGCTTGTATAAAGTTGAAATCTAGAAGTTTATTTTTGTCTGCATATTTGATGACAATTTTTTTTTTTGAGTGAAAAGAACATAAATGACTGATATGACAGACAAAGTGAAAGGCTTTCCACTTTTAAACTTTTGTGACAGAACAACAAAACATTTATATATATAAAAAAACTATATAATGATAAATGACAATAATATAATGATAAATGACAATAATAACAGCAACAATATTAAATAAAAAGGAGTAAATAAAATAATAATAGTAATGACAACTTAATGTAAATTATCTAACAGCTTGGTCTAAACTATAGTTATTCTGTGTTTCCTGATGTGCGTATAATGGGGTGGGGGGATGGGGAATATATATGGGGTAATGTCTGTTAAAAGTATTTTGTTATCTGATTGTAAAAATTGTATATTCTCACTTTTGGAAATAAAAAACTGAATTACGAAAAAAAAAATAATAATAATAAATATATAAATAAATAAATAAATAAAATGTGACCCTGGACCGCAAATCCAGTCATAAGTCTTAATGTTTTTGAAATTGGAATATTTTTTCTTATTGTTCATTTGACATGGGGATCATAATTACACTGGACAAACCAAACTCATTTGTTTAAGTGTTTTAGCAGACTTGCTAAGTCTTAACACTTGTCCAAGTGAGATATAAATAAATATTACAGTACAACAGTAAAAATAAGCTTTCAATTAATGTATGGTTTGTTAGAATAGGACAATATTTGGTAGAAATAAAACGATTGAAAATCTGAAATTTATGATTTTCTCAAATATGTTGAAAAAATCAGCCTTAAAATTGAAAGTGCTCAGCCACACACATTTAATTTATTAAACTCAATATTAGATTAGTACATTAGGACATGTCAAATGGAACATGCATTTCTCTTAATACTCAAATCATTTTTGGAATTAAAGAAAAATCTACGATTGAATCCAAAAAATGCAATTTTACAAGGTAAATTATCAAAAATATATCAACTTAACAAATCAATCAGATTTTGCCATCCAGGGTCACAAATAATAGTAAACATGTGGTTTCCTTTTCTTTGTTTTGAAAAAATAATAATTTAAATGATGCACATTCTAATTTACAGTAAAATGATTCATCTGCATTACACTTGTTTTGATGTCCGAAAACCCATTTGTCATTGAACAACATTTACACATTTTTTAATCAGTATTTTTAAAATAAATAAATAAAAAAGAAAGGTAAAACTTTAGAATGATGTTCCATTGGTTAATGTGTTTACTGACATTAAGCATAAATAATCCTGTAAAACATTTATTAATCATAGTTCAACATTATTGCAATTTTAAAACACAAAAATAGATTAGTTAACATTAAATAATGCACCATGAGTAGGCCCACAAGGAATCTGTGCGGGCAGAATTCTGCAGATTTTTAGCCCATCATTAATTCTGTTTATTTACTCAAGTAAATGTGTGTAAATATTTATCTAGTTTTTAAATTAATTACAGTAATATTTTTGGCTAATTTGAGTATATTCATCTGATTTAAGAACAATGCAGTTTGTACAGTAATATTTTCTGTCTTTTAGAAGATATATTATATAAGAAACTTGCTTTGTTTACCAAATAAAGTGAATCTAAATGTATTTGCATTTTAAACATTAAATAAAAGTTAAAAAGATATAATTTTTTATTTCACATAATAAGGTTTTAGTTATGATACTCCCAAAATAATTCCGCAGAAATCCACAAATTTTTAGCAAAATTCTCAGCAGAAATAGAAAAAAACATCCGCAGATTCAGTCTGGCTTTACCATGAGTTAACATGATTGAACATTAGATGAAACAACATTAACGGACATGAATAAATACCGTAACAGATGTATTACTAATAGTTTGTTCATGTTAGTTAATACATCAACTAATGGACCATTATTTGGTCTGTAACATGTAAGTACAGGGGAAACTGTTCCTGTAACCTGTAAGGGCAAACTGTACAGGTTACAGGTACTGTAACCCATGCTTTAATTTTCTCTCAGTTTGACTACTGCAACTCATTGTACATTGGTCTACCCCAGTCAACACTCTATTGGTTACAGTTGGTCCGGAATGCAGCCGCCACATTAATACCAGGAACTAAAATAGAGATCATATCTCCCCTGTCCTCGCCTCATTGCACTGGCATCCTATAAAATTGATTTTAAAATCCTTTTCACATTTAAAGCTTCGCACAATTCCGCCCTGGTTTAGGTCAGCGAGCTTACTAGGCTATGTACAGCTAGTAGAGCATTAAGGTCCCATGATCAGTTTCTTTTGTCGATCCCTCTGTGGTGATCGAGCTTTTTGTGTTGTGGCCCCAAGGCTCTGCAACAGTCTCCCATTGAACATGAGGATTTCTCCATCCTTGGATACTTTTAAATCTAATTTAAAGACTTATTTTTACTCCCTTGCTTTTGAGTGACTCATACATGTAATTTCTTATCTGTATTTTAGTATTACATATATACATATTTATTTGATTTCCTTATATTTTTAATACAAGTTTTATTTTATTTTCTTAAATATTTTATTTCATTGTAAAGCACTTTGGATCAACTACGGTTGTATAAAATTGTGCTCTATAAATAAAGTTTGCCTTGCCTATTTTAAAATGTTGACAAAAATAATACTTTTTAAATAAGAACATTTTGACATACTTGTTCAAGAGTTGACTGGGAAAAGTTGTACTCTTCAAAGTTGAAGTTCTGTTTAGCTGTGGAGGAAAAAAAAAACAATGGTTAAAGATTAAAATAGTACTTTCAATTCTTCTCAAATTCTTCTCATTGTTATGGTGTCCATCTCTTACCACTTTCTAACTGGGCAAAAGACTTGGCTAAAGACTTCACATCTTCCATTGGGATTTTATACACCATCATAGTGGCAAAACTACAACCCAAAACATATCGGAAAAAAAACGACTGAATATTTTACATTCTCATTTTTAAAAAGACATTTCTGTTTTGGTGCATTTGATTAAACCTTTTCTCATTTAATTAAACCCATCTCACCTGTCCTGACGAACAGCATGGGGAAATATCTTCAGTATCTCTTTGTGCAACAGCGCTACCTGCTGGAGACCTGTGAGCTCCTCCCTGAGGTTAATCTCTAGGCTGTATCCTCGGCCAAACTTCCCCTTCAGGTGCTGGATTGAGCCAATACACCTGCAGGGGGGGCAACAAAAAAGGGCTTTCTATTCCAAATTATGGACTTGCTTCAAATTCATTTGCATAACATTTTTTAAAAATTGAGATCTTTAGTTGTAGTCAGTGTTTACCTCAGCTGACCAGATACCATGATCGCCACACGGTCACACACAGCCTCTGCCTCTTCCATGTAATGGGTGGTCAACAGTGCCCCTCGCTGTTTGTTCTTAAAAGCAGCACGGATTGCTCTCCTATTAGGAAAAAAAAACAGTAAATTTTAGCAGTCTTGCAGTTTAAATGTACATTTCTGACCATATATTAAGTTATGATTTATTTTGTATAAAGAGCATGTGAAGGGAAATTTACCACATGCGTTGTTTTGATTTAGGATCCATCCCTGTAGATGGTTCATCCAACAAAACTATCTGAGGATTTCCCAGCATGCTTAGTGCAAAGCACAACTGGTATGGAAAAATATATATTTAAAAAAACGTTAGACAAAGTCAGCTTTTTTATATTTTATATTTATTTAAATGTAGGACTCACCTTCCTCTTTAGCCCTGCAGACAAGTTTTTTGACTGTTTGTAAAGATGATCCTTAAGCTCAAGAGCACTCACAACACTGTTAACACACAAAAACATCAAACATTACAGTGTTGGTCATATTATATAATGTTTAATGTGGGCGATACATAATCAAAATAATTAGCAAAACCAAACAGATTGGCCAAAGGTTAGAAAAACATTACTGGCCATAAATCATTCTTAATTAGCTATGAAAGCACATTGTTAATGACCAAATTATAGTTTGGTTACCATGACGATGCAATTATTCAGCATTTACCCCTTGATATTTGCAGGATGTGTTAGGTTGCTGCTATTTAGGATTAATTAGCAGAATATTACATAGAGGAAGTAGAGGATAGATTTAAAAATGGCACCAAATTAATTAAACGTGAGATTGAAAGAGACATCTTTAATGTTATAAAACTGCAAACCAATAGTGTTATTTTAAAATTCTATTCATCAAAGAAAGCAATAGTATCTTGAATTCAACATTAAATTGAATAAAATCAACACTTAAATTACTTAATTAAATAATATATCTGTTTCTATACATCTATATTTTCATTCAAATAAATGCCTTGATTATAGGAGACTTTACAGTGCAAACATTAAAAAAATATATTATTATTCATTTTCAAAATGGAGAGCTTTGGTACCGCTTGATGATGTTGGGGATATCACGCTGACGTAACCCCTTGATGGCAGAATAGATCTCCAGGTGCTCCTGCAGAGTGATTCTGGGCCACAGAGGGTTCACTTGAGGACAATACCCGACATGCTCCAAGGGGTTTTCCGCAGGCTGAAAGTCTGTGCCGTAATCTCCCATCAGAATCTAAAAAGAAGCATTAAACTATAGTCGGAGCCCACTGAACTTGCTTTATATTTTCAAAAAAATTGCAAAAATGTAAGTACCAACCTGTCCAGCGGTGGCTTCAGTGTCTCCAGACAACATGTGCATGATTGTGCTTTTCCCTGCTCCGTTTGGACCCAGCAGACCTAAAACCTCACCTGAAAACGGGTCAGAATTGCATAATGTTTTGAGGTTGCCGTGTGGTGTGATAACATCCATGCACAATTTACTATTAATAATGTATATTGATTTAAAGGATTAGCAATAATTAAATGATCGTTTATTGGTCGTTTGCATCCCAAATCACATTACATATAAGTAGGAACAAGAAATTCTACCTTTGCGAACACAGAAGGAGATGTTCTTTGTGGCCACTTTCCTTTTCTTATTAAGCGAGAAGCCCTCCCTCTTGCCTTTGTACTGTTTTCTGAGGTTACTCACCACCACAACTGGTTTCTATCAAAAATAAATAAATAAATAAATAAATAAATAAATAAATATATATATACACACAGTAGAAGTCAGAATTATTGGCCTTTTGATTTTTTTTTTCTCTTTTTTTTATATTTCCCAAATGATGTTTAACAGAGCAAGGACATTTTCACAGTAGGTCTGATAATATTATTTCTTCGGGAGAAAGTCTAATATGTTTTATTTCGGCTAGAATAAAAACAACTTTTAATTTTTTAATTAAACAATTTTGAGACAAAATTATTAGCCCCTTTAAGTCATTTTTTTTTTCGATAGTCTACAGAACAAACCATTGTTATACAATAACTTGCCTAATTACCCTAACCTGCCTAATTCACTTTATTAACCTAGTTAAGCCTTTAAATGTCACTTTAAGCTGTACAGAAGTGTCTTGAAAAATATCAACTAAAATATTATTTACTGTCATCATGGCAATGATAGAATAAATCAGTTATTAGAAATGAGTTATTAAAACTATTATGCTTAGAAATGTGCTGAAACAATCTTTCCTTCATTAAACAGAAATTGGGGAAAAAAAATAAACAGGGGCGCTAATAAGTCGGGGGGCTAATAATTCTGACTTCAACTGTATATAGTCCATATTTATCATGTTATATTGACATCATTCTGTAACCTACAAGTGGGTGCAGCCATTGCTTCCCTATTGGCTCGAGACTTCCAGTTTCATTCATTTTAAATTTTTATATTAATCTTAACATTTTTATTGTAATTTCAGGGGTGTTAGAGATGTTTTACATGCCTGAAATGAAACAAAAAAATTCCTGTGATACAAGAAAAAAAAATGCTTTGCTGCTTGATGGTGCAAAGTTGCATTTATGTATTTTTATATGCAGATTTTTTGTAGAGCAAATAACTTGTTCCGTTTCTGACGTTTATTATTACTAGTCATTTCACCCATAGATAAATAAATGATCTAAAACAATCGCAGAAAAAAGCGCACTTCCGCACTGCAGAATAAGACAGTGATTTGCAATGTTATATAGTGTGAGTTTACCTCCTCACAGCACTGACAGGTCATGGCCTCTTTCACTCGAGCTTTCTCCATCTGAACGTCTTCATCCTCACTCATGTTCTCCTCTGGGTTCCGCTGAGCTTTGCTCTTTGCTTGGGAAGAAATTCTGAAAAAGGATAGATCAAAAGCTTTACTTCAGGTTTACTTGGGAATGATCTCGACAACCCGTTCATAAGGTCAATTGTAAAGGGAGCTTAGCAACTACCACTCATTGAAACATACTTAAAATGTTACTAATATAAGTTACACTCTAAAAAATGCTGGGTTCCACACAACTGATCTACTGTATGTTGAGACAAATCTAAGGAATTAATTTAACTTGTTAAGTTTCAAATATTTAAGTGAAGTGAACATAAAAAAATTTAAGTTTGTAAAAAAGCCTAAAAATGTGTGTTTCAGCTCATATTAAATAAGTAGTTTGAACAAAGAGCAAACGTCATTTTTGAGTTTGCTGAAAGAGTAAATAATGCAACTTTAATAAGTGATGACCATATGGAGAGCTTATAACCTTGTATCAAGCAGAAATTTTGCATTTTTAATGTTTAAATTAAGTACATTAAATATGAAATCTGTTTTCTGCCTTATTATTTTACAATGTTATTTTATTTCTGTAAAAACATTTTCAGCAGCAGTGACTACAAATACTACTTTATTATAAAATGTTGCTTATACTTTTGGAAACTGTAATAGCAGCTTTTGAGGATTTTTTTTTGTTAAAAACAATATTTTAAAAAATCAAATTATTCTTATTGCTGCTTTGATATTAATTATTTTTTACATTTACGACTGTGCAATAAATCAGTAAAAAGAATAAGCAATTATTTAAGCCTACTTTAAGGTCAATAAATATTTCTGACATGCATCAAATCCTATAAATACACCATTTACTGTATATAATCAATTTTAGTAAAAATTGTAGTTATTGATGCGACTCAACTGGACTGTCAGTTCATTCAAATTTTTTCAATCAGTATGAGGTTTTAATGAGACTATAATCAGACATTACACTTTTAAAGTCAGACCTGCAGAGCTGGTCATTTTTCATGGTCTTCCCTCCATATCTGATCTCCAGCCATCTCAGTGAGACGAGCAGAAGTATACACTGGATGTATGGCTAGGAAAAAACCCATAAAAAAATCAAATAGTGGAAGATACAATTACACTAAACCTGAGACGAAAAAAAAAAAAGAAAAAAGATTACTAATTACTATTTAACTTACAGCCACAACAGAAATGAAGAGGTTCTTCCAAAGAAAATCATCATCATGAGGAGACTGAACAAAGGTAGCCTTGAATAATATAAAAAAAAGAGAGATAATATGTATCAAACAAGCCAATTTTACTTTTGCTTACTGATTGGATTTTATGAATGGATGAAGTCATGTGAAAAGTATACAGTTTTACCACAGTAATGCAGTTAAGGCAGCCCATTAGAGGGTAGAGTGGACTGAAGAAACACAGTGCATTGTGGAGGAGACGAGCCATAGATGCACTTTCGTTCACAAGAGCCAGCTGGACTATGGATGCAGAAACCACACACACCTATAGATAGAAAACAAAACAAAACAAAAAACAATTTTAATACAATTGAAGTTTGATTTAGAAGAAAAAAAAAACATCTCATTTCTCACATAATGAAATATTATAAATAATAAAGTAAATATATTTATAGATAGATAAATAGATAGATAGATGAAGTCAGAATTATTAGACACCATTTTAAGGTCTAAAGTCTACAGAACAAACCATTGTTATACAATGACTTGCCTAATTACCCTGATTAACCTAGTTAAGCCTTTCCATGTCACTTTAAGCAGTATAAAAGTGTCTTGAAAAATATCTAGTTTTTAGACAGTATTATTTACTGTCATCATGGCAAAGATAAATAAATCAGTTATTAAACATGAGTTATTAAAACTATTATGTTTAGAAATGTGCTGAAAAAATCTCTCAGTTAAACATAAATTGGGGGAAAAATATACAGGGGGGTATTAATTCAGGGGGCTGATAATTCTGACTTTAACTGTATAATCACAAAAATTCTGTGAGGTTTATTTAGAATAATAGTGACTAAATAAAAAAAACATAATTTAATGGTCATCCATAATATACAGCCACAATATACTAAATTGTTATTTTTAATCTTCAAATTAGGATAAACCACTAGGTTTCACCCATTTGACAGCATGTGCTTTTTAATCATTTATGATATAAATCAAATTTACCTCGATCACCTATTCACTTACATATTATAGCAAGTAGATTCCAAAATATATAACAATTTTCAGCCATGTTTCTACAAAAATGTTTACAAAATGTCATTTGAAACACTAAAGTACACACTTTAATGTGAACTGCAAAAAAATGAGTTTTTGTCTAGGTTCTAGTCCAAATATTAAAAAAATGTTTAAATCAAGAAAAAGATTCATAGACAAACAAAAAACATTGTTTTCAGAAATAATACATCAAATTTAATTGAGTTTTCCTTGAGGTAAGGAAAATAATCTTCTTTTCGCTTTGATATAAGAATATTTTGTTTTCCTGATTGGCACATAGTTTTGCACATTTTACGGAAAACACACCTAATTTTGACTTATTATTTCTGAAAACAAGCCAAATTTTTTTTAGCTTGGACATTCTCACAGAAAAAAAAGTAAGAACATTACTTTTTGCAATCAATATAAAAAAAACTTGTACATTTAATTTGATGTGCACACCAAAATGTAACATCTCATCTTTGACCCAATGACTTTTCCATGACTTGAGAAAGACTGAACACAATTGTTCTATATTAATATTATCTGAAGGTCATAGGAAAGCTGTGTGAAGACTCACCATCATTGAGACAACAGAGAAGAAGTCTCTATTGCTCTGGACTCTGACAAACATGAAGGACACGCAGTATGTGAAGAGAACCATGGCTGGAGAAAAGCCAATCAGACAAAGAGCCTGAAAAAGAAGAAACGAGTCAGACTGTAACCTTCTATGCTATGCTATCTTCTTGAAGTGAAAAATAACTTGTACAATATAAATGTCTTGGTTGTACTGTGACATGTCTGTGAGATTTTCTTACCACAGACAAGATGTTATGAGAGGTTAGCAGGTTTGTAGAATGGAAGGCAAAGAGGGTGCTGGTCATGCAGGTTAAGATCAGATAATAGAACGGGACATCGATAGCTGCCTGACCGCACCAGTACGCAGAAGGAACAAGACCAGAGATCCTCAACGTTGAGCGACACTTCAGCTAAAATTAAGAGAAGAAAGAGGGGTTCAACAAGTTAAAAAATAAATCAATTTAAAAACATGCATATAAAATAAGAAACATCTTTTAAAGTAGTTATGTATTATATAAAATGTACATTTCTAAAGGCATTCAAGTATACATAAAGATAAACAACGAAATCATAAGTCTAATTATTATTATTATAATTATTATTATTCTCATCATTTTTTTCTCTCCTCTCTTCTATTACTGAATTAATAATGACTAAGTTGACTTTATTGTGTTGGATGCATTATTATCTGTATGGTTTCCATATTTAAGTCATGTGACCATTGAATTTTCAAATGAACTTCAGATGTACCTGAAGATTGTCACCCTGGCAAGTTTTGCTGAAACACTGTGCAATAGTACTGTTTTTAAAATAATAGCCAATGTTCTTTAATTTTTTTGCTTACTCTGAGTGCCTTGGACTCATGATTTCCTTGTTTTTTCTTTATAAATCCCTTATCCCAAAGAGCACTGAGTTAATAATCACCCCTAAAGGAATTTTTGTTTAATTTTGGATTTAAGCATTCAAGTATTGCTTAGCTATGTTACCACACAACTTATTTGGCCACCAACTGAAAATATAGATCAAACAAATATCTTATAGAAAACTTTAGTCTTTAGGATCACACAATATTTTAGAAAAAGTTCCACTACACTGATCTAAGGCTTTAAAGATTTCTTCTAATTATTAAAATTTTTGACAAAATAATACTAATTATTAATATTAGTAGTAGTGCTGCATAGCCTAATATTTTTGAGGATTGTTTTTTTTTATATATATAGGACAATTCATATAATTTATAGAAAAAAATGAAAGTGTAAAAAAAGTTGTTTTGCTTAATTTTAATTTTGTCCAATTTATATTTCATATAAATAATAGAATTAATTTATAATACAAAGAAAGATTATTAACTCTAACTCTTTAGAGTTTATAGTAAAAAGTACTGTAGATCTGTATATGCATAACTAAGAATGTGTTTTATTAGTTAAATTTAAATGGTCAATTGAAATAAATTACAACCCAAACGACATACTTCTCTGTCTCTTGTGTGGTCCATTGCGAAGTAAGCTGGCATCCCAGCAGCCAGCATCCCAAGAATCACAGCTTCAATGTAAACCAGTGCATAAGATGTTTTATCTGGAATTTGCTAAAAACACAAACAAAATGTTTCTAGAAACAGAAAACCGCAAAATTAATGTGTTGACTTTGATGTTTTAGAGCACTGCACTTACATAATCAAAGGGTTTGGACCATGTTCTAATGTGTCCAGTGCCATTATAACCTCTCAGGAGAGCATTACTGAGCACATTCACAGCCATGGGCAAAGAGTGCACAGTGGTGCTGTTAAACGCTAAAATGTAGGTAAAATCCTGTAAGTCACACAAAGAGAACAAAGAAAGGATTAGAGATGGGACAACAAACATTTTAAAATGCCAAAGAAAAAATATATAATAAAAAATATTAGTAAATAAATAAATAAATATGAAATAAATATGAACAAAATAAATGAGATAAATAAAAAAATTAATTAAGATATGTTACTTATCTGTAAATAAATCTTACTACTCTCATATATATTAAAATAAAATAAATAATATAATAAAATAAAATAAATAAATAAACAAATAAACAATCCAATTATTAGCAGTTATTTTAAGAGTGTTTACACTTGTAGTTTAGCTCTCTTAGTTTTATTTGCTACAAAAAAAAAACAACAAAAGAAAATAACATTAAGAACTGGTTTCTCCAGTTCAACCTTACAAATGTAGTTTAAATGCAAAAGATTCAATACCCGGCCCTTAACAAAAAAACACCTAACCTACTAAAGATCCAAAATGATGCTATGTATTTGACTTAAATCCCTTTTTACCACTTTTATTTGCCAGATGAGAACTTATGAAGAGTTTAATACTGTATACAAATTACAGTATTTCCCCCATCACACACATAAATAAAAAGAAAACAACACGTGATGAATGTCTGATCCCTTTTCGGAACTATAATGGGCAACATCACAATGATTAGGAGAAAACAACAACAACAACAACAACAACAACACATATGCTTGATTATTCTGTACTTTCTATGATTGTAAAAAAAGAGAAATAAAGTAAAAAAAAGAGTAGTAATGCAAAATGTAAATAAAGAGAATACAACACAAAAAGACGCATGTTTGATGCCTTTACTGAACTGTAATGGGCCACATCAAGACGATTAGGAGAAAAAAAATACAACACCAACACATATGCTTGAGTATTTAATGATGGCATCTTATGATATTTGCTCTAACCACACCAGCGTGTTTGAAAACTTTATCAGCAGTGTCTGTTTCAGCATATTTGATGTGTACCAAGGTTTAGATGGCAGTGTTCACAATTATTCAAATTAGCCTCACTAATTAAACATTCTGCAATCAGCAAAACTTTAAAAAGATTAATTCCAAAATCCCAGCGAGCGCATGCAGTTCTCTCACTCACCTTACTGGGTCCAGTCACGTTGATGGCGGCGCTGACCGGTGCTGCAGACATGTAGTCCAGTTTTTTCATCATTTCCACTTTAATATCCTGAGACTGCAGATTGTGGATGAACCCTGATAGGTCAGAATCTGTCCAACACACATAGTTTGTGTTTAAAAAGTCTGCATGAAATTGATTTGACCAATGGCATCAAATATCCAGCTCATTATAATAGGCATGAACAGTGTCACTGACCGGTGGAGTTTTGCACGAGCAGGCTGGTGGTGTATTTGTGAGGAGCCTCATTGCGGCGCAGCAGGTATATTGGTGAAAACAGTCTTTCAGGAGAATGGATCTGAATGTTTCCTGTGGCCACGGAGAGAATCAGCATCGCAGACAAAAAAACTACGAACAGCGTCAAACTGGGTGGAAAAAAAAGACAGAAGTGTGACTTACAGAGCAGCTATGTGAAGTTTAATTTTATATTCATTGTTTTTATAGTTCTGTTTAACAGAGAGATTTTGTCAACATTTCTAAACATAATAACTCATGTCTAATAGCTGATTTATTTTATCTTTGGTTTGTAGCCAATTGATTGCTTAAGGAGGCCAATAATATTGACAAATAAAACTTGTTTTAGTCTAGCCAAAATAAAACAAATACGACTTTCTAAAGAAGAAAGAATATTATCAGAAATACTGGGAAAAATTTCTTGCTCTTAAATATCACTTGAGAAATATTTTAAAGCGAATAAATATTTGACGAGAGGGCTAATAATGTTGCCATTAACTGCACAACATGAGTCTTACATATAGTAAAGCCACTTTTCCACTGCACACGACATTTGGACACGACTGTCGGAATACGCCCCCTTGTGGCAGTTGCACAGAATTTTCAGTTCTGACATGCAATATGGGAGTGAAGCTTTTCGCGCAGTGTCCGAAATAAAAGAGTACCATTACAAGAGCAATTATTCTCTGTGCGTTCACCATGGTTGAATGAATGAATGAATATATACTAGAAACTAATAGACCGCTAAAAATATTGGAGGGAATGTGGAGACAACATAAAAATATATATTTTAATTACTTTTTTTACTTACGTTTATGGATAGAAATGTTTTTTTTTTTAATGGAATACATCACTGGAATACATCACATGGAATGTATGTGATGGAATACATCACATCCGGTTGGCCGGTCGCAGGAGTTATATTTCAAAATATTTTAACGGATCCACAGCTCAATTTGACTCCAATTCCCCATACAGAGATGATCGGGACTCCAAGCAGGCCCCGTACTACTCTCTATTGGAAACGAATGACTTCCGGTCTGTCGCTTGTCGTTTGTCGTGTGCAGTGGAAAGGAGGCTTAAGACCCTTTTCATCTGATTCTGTGCAGTTGTATGGCTTTGAGAGCAGCCTGGGTTATAAAATAAAAAATGTCAGCGACGTGTAAAACTAAATTAAAATGCTCCCCAAGACTACACAACAAAAACAGATATTTCATGAAACAGTAATAATACTATTGCATTATATTTAAAAAAAAATTTATTAGTTAAATGTTTCTTAGCCATAAAGAAATAACCACAATCAGAATTACCCCGCTTCATTACAAATTCAGTTAAATGTTTTAAACAGAGGTGTTTAATAGCATTATCTTTATTTTTGTTATGATTAATACACAGTCCTTGCAGCTGAAAGGGCATCCCCTGTGATAGGTTGGTGGCTTATTCTGCTGTAGTGACCCCTTATTAATAAAGGCACTAAATTGGAAAGAAAATGAATAAAAGAATGGTGCATTTAAACTACCCCTGTCAATTTAAAACTTTAACACAACATGTATTGCATGCTTTAATAAAACAGTGTGCCGTGAACACACATGTACTATGAAATCAAAACTTTTGCTCTTAGATGCAAGGCTAAAAAAGTACTACCTCAAAATTTAAAGTATTCATAAAATATTGAGTGAGAAGTGCCAAAATAATCAATATTCTAATGCATGTATACCATATAAACTTTAACATTTCATTTGGCCACAGGACAAATGAAGTTTGTCTGGATTTCAATTATACTAACTACAATCACACTAGTACATAGAATGTACCTGAGCCATTTCAAAAACAGCTAGTACTTTGCTCACTTGTATATAATAGGTTTTCTCTCTCTCTGGAGGTTGAGCATGTGCAGCCAGGCCACTGTGCTAAACTGCTGCCTCCAGAGGGCATGACCAGTTACTGTGTCCTGTCTGCTGTCTGAAAACGTCAGCAGCCTCTGGTCTGTGTCATCCATAGAGGACGCATCTCCCTCTTCTTCCACTTTTTCCTGGTTAAAGACACTGTAGTCTGGCAGTGAAGAAACACACACAGATAGAGAGGAGCCATTATATATCTTGAGTATCACCATGGCTGGTTAAAATTTATGGCATAGAGATGCTATGAACCAGTTTGGTTATACATTAGTGTGCTTTCATGTAAACATGGTGTTTTAAAATTAAATGCATCTATTGAGTTTCAGAAAAGATCTCCATGCAAACAACATGACAGAAAAAAATTTGGAAGATAAAGTAGCTATAGAAATAGCAGTACAAAACAGTTGCCTATGTATTTTTTAAATAAAACAAATTACAATTCAAATTATAAGTAACTACATTAGTACAAAACTGTATATACAGCAATTAAATAAATTAACTAATCTGTTATACATACGTCTAGAATTAAACAGTTTAGTCACATTAAAGTTGACGTGTTGTTCAGATAAAATAAATATTTATTCAGATAAAAACCTCAATTCATTAAATCAAGCATCACATTTATTATGAACAACATGTCTAATTTGTACACTGTATAGACATTTAAACATTAAATTAAATGAAAGGCAAACAAATAATTGCTTAATCAGATCAATACAATTGTTTTTAATGATAATTAAGGAATCGTTTGTTACATTATGAATTTCTTTATGGATAAAAGTTTTTGCACTTTACTCGCGTTTCAGTATCCATTTAGAACATTATTTAGCAGTGTGGTTGGTTGGTGCAACTGCTATAGACTGTATAACTGACCATTGAAACTAAGCAGAAAACCTATATTTATGCGTTTGTTCGACTGCGATGTCAGAAAGAAAGAAAAAAAAGAAAGCAAGAAAAAGAACAAGAAAGAAAGAATGAAAGAAAGAGAAAGAGTAAGAAAGAATGAAATAAAGAGAAAGAGTAAGAAAGAAAGAAAGAAAGAAAGAGAAAGAGTAAGAAAGGAAGAAAGAGTAAGAAAGAATGAAAGAAAGAGAAAGAGTAGGAAAGGAAGAAAGAGAAAGAGTAAGAAAGAAAGAAAGAAAGAAAGAGTAAGAAAGAAAGAAAGAAAGAAAGAAAGAAAGAAAGAAAGAAAGAAAGAAAGAAAGAAAGAGAAAGAGTAAGAAAGAAAGAAAGAGTAAGAAAGAAAGAAAGAGTAAGAAAGAAAGAAAGAGTAAGAAAGAGTAAGAAAGAGTAAGAAAGAAAGAAAGAAAGAAAGAGTAAGAAAGAAAGAGTAAGAAAGAAAGAAAAAGTAAGAAAGAAAGAAAGAGTAAGAAAAAAGAAAGAGAAAGAGTAAGAAAGAAAGAAAGAAAGAAAGAAAGAAAGAGTAAGAAAGAGTAAGAAAGAAAGAAAGAGAAAGAGTAAGAAAGAAAGAAAGAGTAAGAAAGAGTAAGAAAGAAAGAAAGAAAGAGTAAGAAAGAAAGAGTAAGAAAGAAAGAAAGAAAGAAAGAGTAAGAAAGAAAGAAAGAGTAAGAAAAAAGAAAGAGAAAGAGTAAGAAAGAAAGAAAGAAAGAAAGAAAGAAAGAGTAAGAAAGAAAGAAAGAGTAAGAAAAAAGAAAGAGAAAGAGTAAGAAAGAAAGAAAGAAAGAAAGAACTTTCTGCTATCTCAGCTTCTATTAAATATCTATTAAAAGTTTGTGTTTTGGTCCATCTAATAAAAAGGCAAGAGTTTAAACAAAAAAATAAATAAAAAATGATAAAAAAATAAAAAACTGTACCTCTAGAGTAATAATGATCCCACACATAAATCTAGCAAAATGTGTGTGTGTTTTAAATGAAACTGCACTAGTGTACATGTAGCCTTAGGCAGGTGGCAATCTTACCAGCCTGATCCACCTCTGCTTCCGCCTCCAGACGCAAGAATACATCCTCTAATGTTGTCATGGAGACACCGTAGTTAATGATACCCAGGTCTGGTCGACAGTCCAGCTCCGCAAACAGCCCTAGAGAGAAACACGGTTGACAGGAGAGATTTTGGTAACCGTAGAAATGATGAGTACATGTTTAGTGGACAAGAAAACTAAACATCATAAATTTACAACAAAAAAACACTCTAGCCCTTATATCATTCCAAAATGGTGTTCATTCATTCCTTTCATTTTTTAAACTCTTTCCCATTAAAACTCTTCCCCTTTGAAACTATTCCCTTCAAAATTATTTTTTTTAACTCTTCCTACTAACTCTTCCCTCTAAAACTTTTCCTTTTTAAACCTTTCCCTCCAAAACTCTTCCTTTTTAATCTCTTTCCTCCAAAACTCTTCTTTTTTAAACTCTTCCCTCCAAAACATCTTCCTTTTTAAACTCTACCCTCCAAAACTCTTCCATTATAAACTTTTGCCTCCAAAACTCTTCTTTTGTAAACGTTTCCCTGCAAAACTCTTCCTTTTTAAACTTTTCCTCCACAACTTTTTCTTTTTAAACTCTTTCCTTCAAAACTTTTACCTCCACACTTATTTTGTAACTCTTCCCTCTAAACTCTTGCCTCCAAAATGCTTTCCTCCAAAACTTTTACCTCCAAAATTTTTTCTTTATAAACTCTTCCCTCTTTAAACTCTTCCCTCCAAAACACTTATTTTTTTATCTCTTCTTTTTTGAACTCTTTCCACCAAACTCTTCCCGCCAAAACTCTTGCCTCTAAACTCTCCCTTAATGGAATAGGTTCACCCAAAACTGAAAATTTATGTACTATAATTTACTCCCCCTCCACTTGTTCCAAACTCTGACTTTCTTTCCTGGAATCCTTGACTTCCATAGTATTTGTTTTTCCTACTATGGATGTCAACGGTTACAGATTTTCTGTAAAATATCTTTCTGTTCAACAGAAACTCAAACAGGTTTAAACAAGTGAAGGGTGACTAAATAGTGATTAATTTTTGGGTGAACTATCCCTTTAACATACCTTGTTCTAGAACAAACCAAGCAAGTCACACGGGTTGGGAAAGTCAAGAAGTTGAGTAAAGTCCACAACACAGACTTCATATTTAAGACCACAATGTAAATCTAAATGAATAAATAAAAGAGCCTTGATAAAATGCCACCACAGCCCTGGTAAAAGCATGACAATCTGTTGCTCCGCAGGGCATATGGCAGCATGGCGCAGAGCAGATGGTGGCATGAGGGCAAACAGAAGCGAGACCTGGAAAGGTGTCCATGCTCTCGAAAGGCAGAGTGAATGTAAGCTCAGCCTCTTGCTGCCTTGACAACTGAGCTTTGGGAACATGCTGCTTGACCAGCGACGTGATGCCCTCCACCTCACAGCCTTCAGTCACTGACATTCTGGAAGAGGTAAAGAAAGAACGCTGCTTAGTGTTTGCACACATGCAGTATTTAAATTAAAACAAACAATAAATAATGATAATACATATGTTTAAATATCAAACAAGCCCAGTGTTGTTTTAATCAGTGACTATTATATGTTAATAAAAAAATAATAATAATCTGTATTTAATATTGAGCATCTTGCTCAAATAAAATAAATAAATAAATATTTTAATAATTTTCCTATATAAAGTCTGACTATTCTGTAGTTACATTATGTTTTAAGACCAACAAAAAATGAAAAGGTATTTTCTAGGCTTATTTGGCAAGGAACTACACTCTCATCCTGGTGTAATAATCAAGGAACTTTGATCTAGTACCATGGATGCAGCAGGCTCAATGAATAAACATAAATGTAAAGTTTTAATCATCAAGAAAATTGTAAGTATAATTGACTAATTACAATTAAAAATAGAACCACAGTCCAGGGTCTGGTGAGAGCACTTTTAGCTTAGCTTAGCATAGATCATTGAATCAGATTAGACCATTAGCATTTTGCTTGGGGAAAATAAAAAACAGTTTAAAAAGCTTGACTTTTCTGTAGTTAGATCATGTATTAAGATGGACAGAAAATGAAAAGTTAGATTCTAGTTGGATATGACTAGGAGCTACACTCTAATTCTAGTGTAATAATCAAGAAACTTTGCAGCAGTACCATGGCTGCAGCAGGTACAATGAATAAACATACATTTGAACAGTTTTAATCATCAAGAAATCTGTAATTATAATTGACTAATTTTAATTAAAGACATAACCACAGTCCAGAGTCTGGTAGGAGCACTTTTAGCTTAGCATAGCATAGATCATTGAATCGGATTAGATCACATATTAAGACGGACAAAAAATTAAGTTATAATCTAGGTTGATATGGCTAAGAGCTACACTCTAATTCTGGTGTAATAATCAAGGAACTGTAAATAAACAGCTTTAATAATCAAGAAAACTGTAACTATAATTGACTAATTATAATTAAAAACAGAGCCACGGTCCAGAATCTGGTAGGCGCACTTTTAGCTTAGCTTAGCATAGACCATTTAATTGGGTTAGACCATTAGCATCTCACTCAAAACACACACAAAAACATCTTTAAATGCTTGACTGTTCTGTAGTTAGATCATATACTAAGACCAACAAAAATAAAAAGGTATATTCTAGGTTAATAAGGCTAGGAACTATACTTTTATTCTGTTGTAATAATCAAGGAACTTTGTTGCAGTACCAAGGATTAATCTTTGAATCATATGGTTTCAGTGTAGTTATAGGTATGTAGAACGACACAAAAGTAAAAGTTATGTTCTAGGTTGATATGGCTAGGAACTACAGTCTCATTTGGCATAATAATCTAGGAACTGTGCTGCAGTACCATGGTCACAGCCGGCACAATGAATAAGCATATGTGTAACATATTTCATCATCAAGAAAACTGTAATATAATACAATTAAATAAAGATAATGAATTTAAAAGACAGAGCCATAATTTGTTTAGATAACCCCCTATTTAATAAAAATAAAGGAATGGTTCATCCAAAAATTTTAATTGTCATCAATTACTCACACTTCATACAAACATTTTTAATTTTCTTTCTTCTTTTAAACACAAAAAAGATACTTCGAAAGATGTTGGAAGCCTGTAACCATTGACTTCCATAGTATTGTTTCTACTATAGAAGTCAATGGTTACCGGTTTTCAACTTTCTTCAAAATATCTTCTTATGTGTTCAACAGAAGTAAGAAATAATGTTTGGAGCCACTTGAGTTTCAATATTGGGTGAACTATCCCTTTAGGACATAAGAGTTTTTCCAGCCTGCTGCCCTAAACACATGCCAAACCATGACTTTATAATACAACACAATAGTATTTTACATTAGAACAAATACCAAACTAACCTAAGATGATACCCAACTCCACACTTGGTCTTCAGGTACAAAGAAGAGCCAACACACTTGAGCTGTCCTTGCGAGATGACAGCTTTACGATCTGTGTTACAGAAAACACAGAGAGGTGCATGAGAAAAGAGACTGAGAAAATGACTGATGGAAGAGAAAAATGAGAGAAGCACCTGCAAGTATATCAGCCTCATCCATATAGTGAGTGCTGAGAACTGTAACTCTGCCTGCTCTACGGCTCTTCAGTAAAGACCAAACCTGGTGCCGAGACACTGGGTCCATACCAGCTGTAGGCTCATCCAAAAGGAGGATCTGATTCATAAACGAAAAAAAAAAATTTGAAGTAGATGGATAAATAAGATAACGGATCAACAAGTCAGAGTTATAAGCTGTCAGACGTTTACCTTGGGATCTCCAAGAATGGCTATGCCCACAGAGAGCTTCCTCTTCTGGCCTCCACTGAGGTTTTTTGCCAGAGCATCCATAATCTTTTCCAAATCCAGATCCTTTAGAACTTTCCTTACCTTAAAAAGAGAGATATTTTAAAGCAGAAAACACACACAAAAAAAAGATGCCTGGAAAATCATTTATTGAATTATTGAATAATAAATGTATAATAATGTTTGAAATGAAATTTTATATAATAAAATATTAAATAAATAAAGATTTCATAACCATTAAAAAACGCATTGGAATGATTTCTGGAATAGAGTAAAAATGAAAAAAAAAATTACTAAAATAATATTACTAATAAATTAAATATATAACAAGGTTTTAATAAAATAAAAAAATATTGAATAAAACATTAATAAAATAAAATAAAAAATTCCTGAGTATCAAAAAACGAATTGGAATGATTTCTGGAATATAGTGTAAAAATAAAAGAAAAATTACTGTAATATTTTACATTTTGTCATGAATAATATATATGTCATTTTAAACATATGCTGTTCTTCTGAACATTATATTAAAAAAATGAAAGAAATAAAAAATAAATAAAATAAAATAATAATAATAATGTTATAATAATAAATAATTAAATTATACATAATTTATTTATATTATTACTTATTTATTTATTTATATTATTTACTTATTTAATATTTTATTAAATAGTTTTTAGTGTTAGTTTTATTAAATTTTGGTAATTTATTAAAATTAATTAAAAAAATACTATTTAATAAAATATAAAAATATTTAAAAAATAAAACAAACAAACAAACAAACAAACAAACAAACATTTCAAACCAACGCATTGGAATGATTTCTGGAATGTCATGTAAAAATCAAAAAATATTACTGAAAGATTTCTGAAAGTCAAATTAAATAATAAATAAATAAATGATTTTTAAAATAAACACTATTTTAAATAAATGATCAAAAAACATTTCCTGAGCATCAAAACAACACACTGGAATGATTTTTGGATTATAATTTAAAAATGAAGGAAAATGTTACAGAAAATCCTGCTTTACCCTTTCAAATATTATTGTTTTTATGGCTCTTTTTTTATAAATGCAGACTTACCAACCCCAAACTTTTGAATAGTAATGTACCTGTACAAATCAGTAAAAACAAAAAAAAAACTTCTTGAACCAAGACTGCCGAGAATAGCGTTTGGTCACTTTATAATGAATGAATCAGATTATGCAGGGTGGATTTATTGTCAAATCAGCTGCATGTAGATGTAGTGATGTTCGCTTCTGCATTTCCCAATGAGTGAACATGCGGTCAGCTGATGTGCTCTCTAGATCCACTAGGAGTTCCTACCTCACCGTCAATATCAGAGGGCAGGATCCCTTTGATGGCGGCAAAGATCCTCAGGTGTTCCTCTACGGTGAGCACATCAAAGATTATGTTGAACTGGGGGCAAATACCAACCAGCTGCTTCATCTCAGCCCCCTCTGCGATCTCTGCCACTGGAGAGCCATAGATGGTGGCTGTGCCTATGGGTAAACATAAGACAGATGGAAGTGTGAAAGGAGTCGTTTCAAGCAAAGTACAGAAACTCAGATAAAATTACAGTTTAAGAGTACAAAAAAAAACTAGCATCCATGCATCACAAATCTGACCTTCCGTAGGAGGGCAAATACCACACAGGATGTTCATCAGGGTAGATTTTCCTGCTCCACTGTGACCCAGCAGGGCTGTGATTTGACCCTCATAGATGTCAAAGGTCAACCCTTTTGATCCCAAGCAGAAATAAGACCAAATAAATCAATGCATTATAGTAAAACTGGATTTTGAAGACCATTCAAATGCATTATGAGATTCTTTAGTTGTGCAAAAGTAAAAAATGGTTGCAAATGCCTTTGCATTTAAAATAATATTTCACCCAAAAAAATCTACATTCAATGTAGATTTACATATCCTTTACCTTTTTTTAATTAATAATAAAGAAAAACAAATTTTATGAAAGTCAATGGTTAGAGGTTTTTAGTAATCTTCATAATATCTCCAACAAAAAATAGGAATTTCTAAAGGCTTGAAACCACTAGAGGCAGAGTTTGTTTGTATTGTTAGATGTTGCTGTATTTGCCTAAACCGTTCTTGGGTGGCTCGCTAATGTATTAGATTTCTCTATACAGTGGTTCTCAAACTTTTTTCACCAAGTACCACCTCAGAAACAAATTGTCTCTCCAAGTACACCATAATGACTGGTATTGAAATACATAGTAGGCCTAATTAAGCGGCTACAGCTTACTACAAAACTACAGATTAATTCTTATTATTATGAATATTTATTATTGTCAGCCACCTTAAACATAATAAATAGTTTGAACAAATACACACTTGCAGGTTAAAACAAAAAGATAAATAAAACAACAACAACGTTTAACCTAAAATGTGATTTTAAAAGTTAATTAAAAATGGCACTGTTCTTAAAAAGTTAAAAGGAAACTGCTGTACTTAAATGTTTATTTTTTTATCATAAAGTTGCCTATTCATCAAAACCTGCAAATGTTTCTTGGACCTCATAATTATCGGGTATACCGCATGTCTTAATATTCACATACAACTATGTTTGATAAATTTTGAAATTTATGTTGCATGTATTTATGTATATCTTTAAAAATCAAAGGGCCCTATTATACACCCAGCGCAATGTGTCGCGACGCAAAGCGGATTTTTCCATCCTTATATTAGCAAAAGTGGATTCTGACACGCCCTGAAAGCGTTTGCGCCCTGCGCTTTGCTTTTTGCACTTTGCGCATGGACCGTCAAAATAGAGCCCCAAACGTTAACTTGTATTTTAAATATATGATTTGGATTTACATATTCAAATTAGAAATTAGATCTGCTTACTGCTCTTAGAGTAGGCTGTGAGTGTCAGAGAAGCAAGTAATTGAACTATACCTGTCAACATCGGGATATAAAAATACAAGATACGCCCCCAACAACCGTTATAAGAATGCGGAGGAAAATAACCCTTAAATAATAGAATACATAACAAACATTAGAAAAATTCAATAAAATCAAAAGTTTAGACCATTAAAATCAATTTCCTGATCACATTGTTGTTTTCGAATGAGTCAAAGGGTAAAAAGTGTGTGTTTTTTTTTTACTTGAATTATTGATCGATTCCTCCACGTACCACTAGTAGGAAGCCTGCGTACCACTTGTGGTACATGTACCACAGTTTGAGAACCACTGCTCTAATAAATAAAATAAGCAAGCTGACTAAAGTTCTCATGGGGAGAAAACTTTATTGAAGACAATGAATAGTGCAGTTCCTCAGCTGTGATGTTAACTCATCGGTCTTCAATTAACTTAACCCAAAGTACTATCTGTGAGACAGTACTTTATACTAGCATCAAACAAACCATTCTGTGTTCACGAGACTCAGCAGGACCCTCTAATCAGATGTTTCAGCTGTCGTTTGGCTTATACCCATTAAGAACTCAAAAGGGTCACACTCGTGATAAAAGGGTCATTTAGTTCAGTTTGTGGGGGTTGAAGCACAGGTTACCCCAACATACAGACAATTGATCACATAAGAGTTCATTCAATGTAAATTCAATTGAACTAAAATGCACATAGTCTTTCAGCTTGTTTATTAATTTGTTGCGCCATCAGCAACTTATGGCAAGATCAATATATAAAACATTACATGATAAAAACAACATACATACATAGAAATAAATAAAATTCACAAAAAATGTATATTAAAAGTTAAATAAAAATATATCAAAAGTATATTATAAAAGTTGTATATTAAAAGTTTTTTTTTTTTTTCATTTCAATATTTGATAACTTAAAGTTCTTCCTGGTGATACCTTTTCTAAAATAATCCAAAATACTTTGACTATAAAAATCTTAAGGTCTAATTGTACGTAAACTGACATTTTAATAAAATATGTTTTCATCATGAGAGCCACTTGAAAGTAATTACAAGTTTGTGGTGAATCATTATTCAATAAATACATAATAATAAATACATAATAAATACTAGGAGTCAACCTAGTGTACTTGAGGGAGAGTAAAATTTTAATTTTTTGGGTGAACTATCTATTTAATAAACATTTAATCAGCAATACACAGGAATCATTTTAGACATCAATACTGCTCAAGAGCTGCATAATGCTTGGTCATGAAGATAGATTAAAGGTGGGTAGTCTCACCTCTTAAAGCCTCCACTTTGGTATCCTTCTCCCGATAAATTTTTCGGATATTGCAAATCCTAACAGGAATAAAAATATAAACACAGAAAGCTTGTGATGGATATTAAATGGTCATTCTGGCTGCATGCCAGCTCTCTTCGAAGCCCAAATCTACCCAGGGCTTTGAAGGATTTTAACACATCAAATCTAAAAAAACACTGGTCCCTTTCCCAAACTGCTCCCTAAATCACTGCACAACATCAAATATACAAAATACATTTGGTCAAATGTGAACAGTGATTTAAAAGAAGACACCAACTAAAACGCCATTGAGTTTACATATACTTCATATACTGAAAAAAGAAATATCTTAACTAAGCCTGCACACATTTGGAAATTTCAAAAACGACATTTCATTTTTCTCCGATTTATATTGTGATATTGGATACGATTTCAGCAGATGACTTTATTAGCTCTATTTGGAATTGAGTGATTCCAAAGTGATTGTAATAATCTTGTAGAGGAGTGAATCAAGCAAATTGGTGGCATAAATAAATAACAATGAAATAAGACTTTATGGTTTTCCAAAGAGTCTAACAGTGATTTTTACATACATAACATTGACATTTACATCACATAAATGCGTTACACTGAAAGAATGATGAGGGAACATTATTATTTACCCCATATTTTACTGTTTCATTTTCACTGAAGTTTTTTGAAACATCAGTGTAAGCATATAAACTGAAAGCAAATTGCCTTCTATCAACATGAAATTACCTTTGTAAAAATTAGAAATCTCACCATTGAGCCATTTAATAATAAAGCAAAAACCTAGAACAAATATAAAACATCATTTGAATAGGATTGAACTTAGTGGTACTTAGTGGCCACTGTAGTTAGATAACGATAAAGATGCTTTGATTACAAAGAGAAATCAAAACTAACAAAAATAATAATATAAAATAATAATTCATTCAATTTTCATCTGTGGTGGCCACAGCTAAATGAATCGTAATAAATAAAAATAATAATAATAATAAACAAAATACAAATAAACATAACTAAAGAAAGTGTCAGGGTTATGAATTGTCAAAAAAATAAATAAATAAATAAATAAATATCTATCTATCTATCTATCTATCTATCTATCTATCTATCTATCTATCTATCTATCTATCTATCTATCTATCTATCTATCTATCTATCTATCTATCTATCTATCTATCTATCTATCTATCTATCTATCTATATATATATATATATATATATATATATATATATATATATATATATATATATATATAAAAAATTTTTTTTTACTTTTTTGAACCTCAAAAAATTCATTTAAAATGATAGAAAATGGCTAAAAAACATTATTTCGTGGCCACTGGTCAGTTTGAGAATGGAGTCTGTACCTGATAACCTCTTTGCCTCTGAACTCAGGAGAAACAGCCTCCACCGATTCGTCGATTGCAGGCGTCCCGTTTACTTCGCCCTCATACACAGAGCTCACCTCGACATATCGCTTCCTCCGCTTGGACCAATAGGATGGTTTTAGAAAATACAACACTGAGCGTTTTGTGCCAAACTCGCCTGAAGGAAGAAATGCCCATTAAAGTGGAAAGGTCACAAAAACGCCTCCATCCAACATCAAAACAACTAAAAAGATACTTAGGTGTAGAAAGTAGCATAGTCAAAAAACATGTGGTTTTCTGAAGCTGCATCTGCAAATGTAGTTAAACTTTACAAAAGAATTGTTGCATTTAGAACCTAACAGAATGTCCTCTTTGAAAGTCTTTTAAGAAAAGACACCTGGTTTAATGAACCCTCTTCATAAGATAGTGAT
Source organism: Danio rerio (assembly GCF_049306965.1). Taxonomy (NCBI): domain Eukaryota; kingdom Metazoa; phylum Chordata; class Actinopteri; order Cypriniformes; family Danionidae; genus Danio; species Danio rerio. Next base: position 40,793,099 of record NC_133187.1, on the reverse strand, counting down.
GATGGTAATCAACATCTTTATTCCTTAAAGGTTTTTAATATCTTGATTTAAAATATATAGATATGTAATTACATTTATAAATCTGTACTTTGTATTATATGCTCTTTGCATCAACTTATAAAAAAGTAATAACCATTTATACGAAAATGCTAAATACAGTTTTATTAAGTAAATTTGTCATTGTTCTCTCATCTGGCTGCTGTTTAAAAGTCATGTAAACACTATCGTGGAGGTTTTCTTTTATTATTTGACCAAATATAAATACAAAAACAACTAACTTCCACTGCTTTTCACATAACTTATACTGCTTAGAAACCCGTAAATGTGAAAAGGATCCACAGCAAAATAAATAAATAAATAAATAAATAAAATAATAATAATAATAATAATAATAATAGTTCTGGACTAAAAATATACATAAAATAGACCATTTCAATGGGGTGATACCATTGGCCAATGAATATTTCCTGCTTGTTGTCAAACTATTTTAATAACTGTAACAAGATGCAATTCAATCATATCTCAACATTAAAACAGCTGTCATAGTGTTATTCATAAATATGTGGACCTCATAGGATTCTCAGGAGCTATGGAAATTAAAAATGTTAAACAGGAAATACATTAGGACCATTGTTATTGTTTACATCCCTCAAAATGGTCTATATAATGAGCTGTTCGGTAATACCGAACGATTTATACGAAATGATTTAACTCTAACATCACCTGGTAGCACTTGGTCCAGGTAAATGGCTAAAAGCAGGTAGAGGATGCAGTCCAAAAACAGCATGACCAGTGGAACATAGAGAGCGTGAGGACCATTGCCCAGAGATGAGAACACTGCGCCATCCCCTTGAGCTTCCAGATACACTACCTACACATACAAACACAAAAACAGCAACTTATTTAAGGGAACTTTGTGTTTTTATTGTTTAGTAAAATTAATTACTTAGACTACCAATTATTCCACAAGTTGATTGTTAAAAATATTTTTGAATTTAGTCTAATTTTTACTTAATTAGGTAGGAATAATTAAGGGACAAATAATAATGATTATCATTAAAAAATTATATATTCTATTTACAAAAGATAATTTATTTCTAATTTACTTCAACAGCCATTAGACCAGGCTTCAGTTTCCACTTGATTTGGTGCAGAGGAATCATTTCTGATTATTTAGTACCCAATTAAATCTTTTACTTTTACCGCAAATTTAATTTAGACATTTTTTTATCCCCAAAAGTAATATTTCTTGTTTTTATTCACTTAGGAATAAATTTAAAAAATAATGTTTTAATTAAAAATTATAGCTTTAAATAAAAAATATCATTTATAATTCCACGGTCATTACTGCTGAGGAAACATTTCTGATTATTTAGTGCCCAATAAAATTTTTTATTATCTTCCTAAATTAACTTAACATATTTTTCCCAAAATTATTTTTTTATTTAACTAATCATATTTTTAACTATTTTTTTTACCAGTAAATTAAATTATGACACAAATCTGTCTTTATTTTTTACATTACTAATTACTAATCCCTGAATCCTTCGATCTGCTTAGAATTTTGGTAGAAACAGTTCACAGGGTGAACTTTCTTTTTAAGGCATAGTTGTTGAATTAAAGTACTCCATTCTTATATACAGTGCTCAACATAAATGACATCATTTAAATTAATATTTTCTATAGGAAGCTTTACAATATTATATTTCTGCATACATATTCGATTAGTCAGTACTGAGCAGTACTGCAGCTAATCTAGCAAAATAACTTTTGATAATGGTCCAAAATGAGTACACCCAAATTTATACAGTTAAGAAAAAAATGTTAAACAAGAAATAAAAAAATAAAAAAAAATACTTAATGAAATTTTGTAGTTGGTATTTTTCCCCAATATTTCACATGAATTTAAATGTATTATCTTTTCATTTCTAAAGATGTTCGGTGACTAAAATATTTTTTATGAATATATTCATTCAATAAATTGTTTTGTTCAAATGCACCAAAATATATGATCTATAATCAGTAAGAAATGGATAAAAAAAAAAATCGTAATTTTCAAAATGGTGTGTACTCATTTATTTTGAGACATTTTAAAAATTAACAGAAGCGCAATAAAATAGTTTGAATGCATATGTATATCCATGGCAAAATTGCTAAGGGAAGTACAACAGATTTGTTATTCAAATTTGAATAAAACTGCGCTTCTTGGCAGGCAGTTAAATAACCTAGGAAACTGCAATTAAAGCATAGAGTGTGTGAGTGTGTTTGTGTGTTACCTGGGCGATGCCGATAGAAAAAGCGCTGGGGGACAGAAGGCAGAGGAGCCACACAGCAGACTGAGGGAAATCTCTCATCAACACAGTAAAGAGCGACAGACAGCCAAACACCACCGTCAGCATCGAGCCCACCGTACTGGCAAACTTGGGCTTCTTAAACAACGGGGTCAACATGAAGGAGAAGAAAATCTGCACGATTGAGAAGTGGAAAAAATGGGAGTTTTGTAGAGAGTGTGAAGTCAATGCATTTAAAATAAAATAATAAGAAAATCCCTCAATTTGTGTTAACCTCCTCAACCTGTCACACAGATGCCAGTTTTCACAATCCAAACAATGGACCCTTTTCACATTTCCGTGTTTCGGAAATCATCATAGTTGGGTAAACTTAGAACGCAGTAAATAGGAAAGTACAACAAATGTTTTTTTGTTTTTTTTTACAATCCAATTTGCTAAAATAATAAAAGGAAAATATTTTCAGATATAGAAAAAAGTATAAGACTGATACGAGCAGCCAGAAGAGAGAAAAACATCATATTTACTCTCCTACCCATAGACGCCGTGTTAGAAACACCTCACATTACTAGGAATTAGTTCTTTGTCATTTGACACAAAGATGATTTAATACATACAAAAATAATACATATAAAAGTTCATCCATTAAAAAAAAAAATCTAAATATTAAAAACTTTCAAGGATTAAAGATGCTGAGGACTGTTAAATGTGTCAAGACAGTCTTGTGATAAGAGTCCATTGGCAATGAATGAAAACATAGACCTCTTCTGTAAACATTTACCAGTGTCCTAGTATGTTTCTACACTAAATAACTCTTAGTTCCTTTTTGAGCCTGAACAATATCAGCAAATTTTTCTCTAAAAACACAATTTCTGAACTACCTCAATTTTTTTACCCATCACAATATCATAAACTTACACAATTCATGCCCAAAGTGGCAGGGCCTGGTTTAGTGCTTTAAGTTGCCATTATGTTCAAAATATGCTGTTTGATGGATCTAATATACTGATTAGGCATGGCATGATAACCGTTTTCAAGGTATACCACTGTTTGGAGAAGTTAAGGTTTTAAAACCACCAAAATATTCAGCTATACTGTTCCTACAGTATGTGTAAGTCAATTATTCATTTTAATTATTTAGCCTGACAAGTGTATCATTCCTGCAAAAAGGTCGCTGGTTCGAGTCTCGGCTGGGTCAGTTGGCATTTCCGTGTGTTGGCATGTTCTCCCCATGTTAGTGTGGGTTTCCTCCATGTGTTCTGGTTTCCCCCACAGTCCAAAGAGATGCGCTATAGGTGAATTGGGTAAGCTACAATTCTTCTTGTATGTGTGAATGAGAGTGTATGCGTGTTCCCCAGAGATGGGTTGCAGCTGGAAGGGCATCCGCTGCGTAAAACATATGCTGGATGGGTTGGATTTTTAAAGGGACCAAGCTGAAAATAAAATAAATAAATGAAGTTTTTTAAATGTTTCTAAAAATAAAATATATTGTGTTCAATGGGGAAAAAGCTTTAGTTTATTACCTAGACATTTGTTAAGAACATATTTAAGAGCAGTAAGCACAATATCGTGAAACCGTTTTTTTATCCAAGGTTATCATGGCATCAGAATCTTTTACCGGGCCATGTCTAATACTGATACACATGCACTTTACTCCACAACATAAAAGAAGAAAAGAAAAGTGTATTACCGATGTGAACGTATTGTCTATGGAGCTAGATTAGTCTCAATAATAACAATAATTCACACACAAAAAAACACAATGTATATGTGAAGCCAAATTCCCATGGATGAAACCAAAATTCATATAAAATGGGAAAATATCCCAAAATTGCCCATTTACAGCATGATATGAAAAGATTTTAAGCTAAAACTGGCACATTCTAAGACATTAAACAGCTGAATAAATAAACATAAGAAGGCCTCATTACAGGTATAACTCTAAATCACTGTATTGCTGACACAAATGTAATGGATTGAATATTACATTTACAGTTGAAGTCAAAAATTTTTAGCCCTCATGTCATTTTTGTATTTCAAATATTTCCCAAATAACGTTAAACAAAGCAAGGAATATTTTCTCAGTATTTCCTGAGATATTATTTTCCTCTGGAGAGGTCTGATTTGTTTTATTTCAGCTAGGATCAAAGCAGTTTTGTATTTTTTAAAACAACTTCAATATTATCAGCCCCTTAAGCAATATATTTTTTCAATTGTCGACAGAACAAACCATACTCTAACTTGCATAATTAACCTAGTCAAGCCTTTAAATGCTACTTTAAGCTGTATTGAAGTGTCTTATAAAATATCTAGTCAAATATTATTTACTTTCATTATGGCAAAGATATAATAAATCAGTTATTAGAAATGAGTTATTAAACTATCATGTTTAGACGTGTTGGAAAAAATTCCTCTCAGTTAAACAAAAATTAATTCAGGAGGGCTAATAAGTCAGACTTCAACTATATATAGCATTTATTCAAGAATGTATCTAAACCTCAAAGGAGCGATTTGCATTTAGTCAGTTATTTTACCAGTACAGTCACACCCTTCTGACGCCAAAGAAAACCATCACAGCTGAAAAGCAATTTAGCCTTGCAAAACGAAAATGAAAACTAATAATATATTCAATATGAAGGCAGATTAGCCTGTCACTCAACAAGACTGCTTTCACCGCAGGCAGAAATGGAGACCTGAGGCCAAACGAGTGCACAGGCATTTAAACGGCTTTCCTCTGAAGCTTTGAGTTTCTAATTTTCAGACTGCCACCGAAAGACTTACCGAGGATATTCCATAGAGGAAAATGAGGAGGAAGATGACAAAGAAATTGCTGTTGGAGAACAGAGGCGTGCAGGTCGCAATAACAGCCATCAGAATGGACATGGTAGTCACTAGGGCGGCATAGAGAAGGCCCCATGAAAGCCTGGAGACAGCAAAAGATTATTTTACAAACTCAACGCTATTTAAATGTGCCACGCATTACAATTTTGCTCATGAATTGGAAAAACGTACCAAAAGGCAGAGTCGTACAATCCCATCATGCCCATGGTGTCTTTGAGACGCTGCTCTTTTTCAGCTGCCACATTAACAATGAGGAAGGAAACGAAGGGTGTGAAGGCCAGCACTAAGTAGATGGAGATCAGAGCATGAGGGAACTTCTGAACCTCCACTGAACCTGGATGTCCCATCATCACTGCTCGCACTTTTAATTCATTCCACACCGGACGTTTGGTCTTCATCTGCAGATAAAATGAAGCAGTTTTTAGGAAATATCATGGATCAGAAAAAGCTCAGCAGTTTCCTTCAATTGCCAAAAACCACTACTAAATTATTTGCCCTCCTGTGAATTTTTGATTCACTTTCAAATATTTTCAAAGTAATGTTAGACAGAGAAAGAAAATGTTCACAGTATTTGCTATTATATATATTTTTTTTCTGGAGAAACTCTGATGTAATTTAACTTGGCTGGAATAAAAGCAGTTTTAAATAATTTATTTTTTAAACTGATCTCATGAATTTAAAATAATAAAAAAAAAAAAAAATAAAATAATAATAATAAAAATAATAAAATAATTGTTACCATCAGTATTGTTAGTTTTTAAGATATCTATAACCTAGTGTGCTCCAAAACAGTGACAAATATCAGGTTTAGAAGATATAAAACTGATATAAACATGTAAAGCTTGTAGTTTGTCACGTCTGCCTGTTTGGATCAATGGTTTTATTCACGTCACCTTATACTTCAGTTTCTCATCAAATTATAACCAATCAAATGCTCTCTTACATGCCCCGCCCCTTTAAGATGCTTCTCATTTGCTTTTTATTTGATGCACTTAATAGCACTAAGTCACTTTCAATGGCAGAGCTGTGATAAAAACAAAACGCAACTGGCAGGTTTTTTTTTTTTTTTTTTTGAGTGGAGTCCAAAAAAAACATTTAGGTGTTTAACAGTGTTATAAAGTTTCTAAATACTAATAACTCTTTCAAACTGATGCAGTACTTTCTAACCTGTATAATGGCAGCATCAATGACAGACTGTAGTCGTATGAATCCAGAATACCAGTAGTTGGCGGCACGGCAGTTGACATAGTTGGTGTAACAGCTTGCTGAGGATCAGAGATTTAAAAAAAAAAAAAAAAAACTCAAGAGTGTTAGTTCTTCAACAGCTCCTTTCATTATAGATCAAACAGTTACAAAGCTAATGTCATTTGCATTAAAAAGGAGTTTGCCAATTAACCAAAGCCGCAGCAAAACAGGGTGCTGCCACTGCTGTAACTTCATGAAATCAGTGGTTTGTGTGTGTGTGTGTGTGTGTGTGTGTGTGTGTGTGATGCTTACTTATGGACTCGGTGAAGTCACTAGGTAGAGGAAGCTGGCTGTACGGGAATCGCAGACGATATGACATCGAATCCAAAAAGACCACTCCAACGTAGCCCTCAGGTTCATAGAGGCTGGCATTCTCCAAATCAGCCTCGGTGGAGAACATGTCTAAATGCTCATTCATAGCTGAGGAACAACACACATAATTCATTCATTCATTCATTCATTCATTCATTCATTCATTCATTCATTTTCTTTTTCGGCTTAGTCCCTTTATTAAATATAGGGTCGCCACAGTGGAATCCAGCATATGTTTTACGCAACGAATGCCCTTCCCTATGACTAGGGCCAGACGGAATCTGCGGATGTTTTTTGCTATTTCTGCAGAGAATTTTGGTAAAACTCTGCGGATTTCTGTGGAATTATTTTGGGAGTATCCAGCGGAGTATCATAACTTAGACCTTAATACATTAAATAAAAAGTAATAAATTACTGAATAAAAACTGAATAAATTCAGATATACACACTTACTCAAGTAAATAAACAAAATTAATTTTAAGCTAACAATCTGCAGAAATCTGCGGAATTTTGCGGAAAATCTGCGAAAAATCTGCGGAATTCTGCGCGCGCAGATTCCGTATGGGCCTACTTATGACATAAACAAATACACACACAATGGATCTATTTTAAATAGTAATTATTAGTTTGAGTGACCAGAGCATGGTTTCAAAGCTTTTCTTTGATTTTAGACACACTCTGCACTGGGAAAAGTGATCTGCAAATAATGGTTCCTAGGCCAAATGCCCTGACTAAAAAGTTGCTATGACCTATAACGAATAGATGGATGTGTATTTAAATACACGCATGCATGCATATATTTGAGAAAATGCCTATTTATATTTAGATGTAAAATATAGGGGCGCCATGATGTGGTTAGTACTGTTGCCTCAAAGCAAGAAAGTTGCTGATTCGAGTCCCAGCTGGGCCAGTTGGCATTTCTGTGTGGAGTTTGCATGTTCTGCCCATGTCCGTGTGGTTTCCCACAGTCGAAAGATATGCTCTACGGGTTAATTGAATAAACTAAATTGGCCATAGTGTATGAGTGTGAACGAGTGTATATAGGCGTTTCCCAGTACTGTGTTGCAGCTGGAAGGGCATTTGCTGTGTAAAACATATGCTGGATGAGTTGGCGGTTCATTCTGCTGTGGCGACCTCTGATAAATAAAGAGACTAAGCAGAAGGAAAATTAATGAATGAATGAGATATAAAATATATATATATTTTATTTTGACAATATCATTCTGGCTAAAAATATACCCATGCAACATACGACTTTGTGGCACAAATAGTTTATTTGCTGTGCATTCATGGCTTCCGCACTGTTGCTAGGGAAGATGAGTGACTTTGTTCTGTGGTGTTTCTCTGGTTCATGGAAAAGCAAACCTGTTCTTAGAAGGCTCTCTAGCCGAATCAAATCATCTTTGAATAGGCAATAGCACTAGCTCCGAACTAAAAGCCAGTTCAAGCTAATAGGAAAGGAACATGACAATGGCAGTTTATATATATATATATATATATATATATATATATATATATATATATATATATATATATATATATATATTTCATATATATCATATATATATCATAATTAAAAACAAGTCAAGTTGACCAATGTGCTTCACAAAAACTAAAATCTACAAACAACAGCAGTCACAAACAAAATTAAGGTAAAATAAATTAATTAATTAAAATAAACTTGAGTAAATGCTGCCTAAATTGGCAACACATTTAATAATAGAAAATGATACTTGAACACAGACAAGCAACAGATGTGACTTACACAGTTCGCGTGCCACCTCTTCCATGATGTGATTGGTGAAATTGGTGATGGGGGTGTAACCCAGACCTTTGACTGGCAGTTCCCGCTCAAACTCCAGTTCCTTGGTGCTGATGCTGCCGTAGGAGACATGAGGGTTGAGGGTGCTGATGAGGATGAGGAGACCCAGGAGGAGCAAAGGCAAGATCAGCTCCTGCAGAGAGATCAAGAGCAAAACTTCAGGAAAAATATGCTTTCAAATTTAAATAAAAGCAGGATAGTATTAGTTAATTACACTGTAATTAGTAATTAGTTAATTACACTGCCATGTTATATAAAAATACAGCTTAAAAATAAAATAAAATATGTATATGTAAAATATAAAAAGGATAGCGTTTAATTTAAATAACTTAAATTATTAAGTACAAATGAATTAACTAATCAATAAAAACAACAACAACATATTGAAATATAAAAAAGATTAGTTGTACAAGTTTAAAATAATTATAATTTACAAAAAAGAAAATTAAAGCAACCTCCAAAATATCATAGATTAGGTCAACGAGAAGCAATTTATGAAGGTTAAATTAAAAAAAAAGGATACTGTCATGTTCAGTCATGAAAATACAGTTTAAAAATAAAATAAAAACAAGAAAGTACTAATTATAAATATTAATGATTCATTAAAATGTATTAAAATTAAATAACCAACCATTTAATAATAATAATAATTATTATAATTATTATTATTATTATTATTACTAGTAGTAATATAAAATAACAAAAACTAAAAAGAAAATTCAAATATCCTGTCAAATATATTCAAACCATAGATTACATAAACCAGAGGTAATCCAGGAGATTAAAAAATTCATAGTGTCATGTTCTTAAAGCTACAGCTCTTGATTTACAGCCTAAGGGAGGCCATAAACACAGAACTGCCAGAAAGTGTTTCCAATCATCCCTCTGGGTTTATTTGCAAGACCATGACATGGGTTTAGCTTTTAATGTGCCTGTAGGCGGTTCGCTATGTTTGTTGCAGAAGCGTTTATGGGAGTTTCATTAAGACCATGTCAAGTAAATCATGTTTGCACAAATGTATTTTTAAACATCTGGTTATATTTCATCAGTGACAATAAAACGTGCGCGTACTACTCACCTCAATCTGTTATGAGTGTCGTGTTGATGCCAAATATAGCATTCAAAACCAAATGACGGAAACTTGCAGAGTCATTCTGCTCTCGGTTTTAAAGTTTCTAAAATTGTGCTGCTTATCTCATGTCTGCACGAAATGAGAACATTCATTCATGCTTCTATCAGTTCTTGATATAAGAGAGTCAGTTTTTCTAATACATTTCTTGTAATACTAACATTGATGATGCTTTATGTCATATTACACATTATTATTTCTATTTTAAATTTTTAAAGTTTTTTTATTCAAAAATTAACTATTCAATTCATCTTTATTAGTACAGCACTTTTACAATGTAGATTGTGTCAAAGCAGCTTCACATAGAAGATTATAGTTAATTGAAACAGTGCAGTTCAGTTTTCAGTGTTGAAGTTCAGTTTAGTTCAGTTCAGTGTGGTTTAATATTCACTGCTGAGAGTCCAAACATTGAAGAGCAAATCCATCGTTGCGAACAAACAAACAAACACATTTTTAAAAATTTTTCTTCAATAAAATGAGTATAATCAGGAGAAACTGTAATTTTTGGTAAAATATTCAATATTCACATTAAAAATTAGAAGAAAAAAAGATATAGATATAGATTGCTGTCTATTTTTTTTGTTTTTTATTATAGGGACAGTTCACATAAACATTGGAATCTGGTCCAAAGTTACTTCAATAAGCTAGCGCAATACATGCTAACAAGCAGAGTAAAATCAAGGTAACGGGTAATGAACTTTTGCTCTTTTTTTTTTATTTATATACTGTTTTATGCCATGTCTGCATCGCAGGCTAAATTCACGACAAACTGAAAAGAAATCATATTTACAAAATTTATAATACAAACACACAAATTCACACAAAACACACACACACACACACACACACACACAAAAAAACATCCATGCTTAAATAAATAAATGAATGAATAAGTAATATAAATCAATCAATAAATAAACAGATAAAAAAGAATGAATAAAAACAAATGAATAAATAATAAATAAATTATATAATAAATAAATAAAATAATTGATTTAACAAATTAATAAAATAATAAAATAATAAAAAAATTAAAACAAAAGAAAACAACAACTACATTTCAATAAATAAATTATTTTAATTTAATTTATTTAAATAAATTGAAAATTACTCAAATAAAACAAATACATTTAAAAAACATAAATAAATAAACAAATAAACCCATAAACAAATAAATAAATAAAAGAAATGAATAAAAGAAAAATAAATGGATAAATCAAATAATAAATACATATATAAATAAAAAAGTATTGATTCAACAATAAAATAAAAATAAACTTAATAGAAAATTTTAAATTATTAAAATAGAAACAAATATATATAAATACAGTAAATAAAAAAATAATAAAATAAAAAATAATAAAAATATATATGTAAATGTTACATAAAATCTGTCATATTCACATCTGTTAAAAATTCTAATACTGGAGAAACCTTATTGAAAATATCCATAGGTATATTTTCTGAGTAACAGAGTTGTTTAATATTTTTTAATAGCAAAGGAAAACACGTTTTATGGTCAAAGAGCTTTACCACATATTTTGCCAGTTTGATGAATAAACATGAGAAAGTCTAGTGCAACTCATTCAACATCTTGCATTTATAACCTTAAGTTGATAAAGCAAAACAGTTGATCCTGTTTGAACACTTACATTGATGATTTAACAAAACCAGTTAAAGCATGTGCACGTAACCCCTTAATAAGAAATAAAATGTAAATAAATAACATAAATAAATAAACCAATAAACCCATAAACAAATAAATAAATAAAATAAATGAATAAAAGAAAAATAAATGGATAAATCAAATAATAAATACATATATAAATAAAAAAGTATTGATTCAACAATAAAATAAAAAATAAACCTAATAAAAAAATTATAAATTATTAAAATAGAAACAAATACATTTAAATACAGTAAATGACAAAATAAAAAAGTAATAAAATAAAAATAATAAAAAATATATATGTAAATGTTACATAAAATCTGTCATATTCACATCTGTTAAAAATTCTAATACTGGAGAAACCTTATTGAAAATATCCATAGGTATATTTTCTGAGTAACAGAGTTGTTTAATATTTTTTAATAGCAAAGGAAAACACGTTTTATGGTCAAAGAGCTTTACCAAATATTTTGCCAGTTTGATGAATAAACATGAGAAAGTCTAGTGCAACTCATTCAACATCTTGCATTTATAACCTTAAGTTGATAAAGCAACACAGTTGATCCTGTTTGAACACTTACATTGATGATTTAACAAAACCAGTTAAAGCATGTGCATGTAAACTCTTAATAAGAAATAAAATGTAAAATATATACACACTATTTTAAAAATGTATATCATGAATGCAGACACGCGGAATATAATAATAATAATGAAAAAAAATTGGAGTTCTAATGATTAATGCATCTTTAATACTTTATGCCTCAGTGTTATTGCAATGTGTGCATTCGCAATAATCACATCGCAGGATAATATGATCTATTAAAGAGTAAAACAAAGATATTATTACATTTTATACATTTTTACACATTGATGACCATGTAATCTTACATCTTACTGTTCCATTACTGTACTTGAATACATTTAGATTCCTCAGAAAACCATAAAGCACTGCTTATTTATTTTAGCTCGTAATTTATTATCATTTATGCAGATGCACTGCAAAGAAAAAGACTTGATCATCCCAGTTGATCTAAACTAATAAAATCTTTCCAAAAACAGCTATTCAAATCACAATATACATCGCTGGAAAAATCTGACATTGCGGTATTTTACTTTGCAAACTCAGTGCAGCCCTAATACTAACTGAATTAAGGCTGACCTACATAAATAAAGCCTAGCATACCCAAGGACTCCATGCTGAAACAAGTTGTGTTGTATATAGCACCTACACCCCCAGGAAAATCAATACAGAGAGATGACACTTGTTGGCAAAGATCCCAACCACGGCTACTGCACAAACAATTCATTTTGCTCCATTTCGAACTGCTAGCCATAATGGATCAAGACGAGCTTCCCTTTACAAACTTAGTTTAAAAGTACTAGAGCATTGACAGCCTGCCCTGAACTATTGGTCGGACACCCATTAACAGCCTTTTAATTCTGAAAGACTCTTATGTGGCCCTTAACAGTGCATGCAAGAAGCAGAGAGCCATTAAAATTGCATTAAAGAAAGTTACCTTACATAAAAGATACATGACCGCAAGAAAATAAAAGGAAATGCCTTGAGTTGTGGAGTGTTTTGCCTATTTAGAACAAAAAACGATGATTAAAAATAAATAAATCTGCTGGAAAGAGTCTCCCGAGTGGATGGAAGAGGATTTCATCCAGATGAAGTAGAATTAGTACATTAGTAACGGCTAAGTGCTGTGATTTTATAAAGCAGCCTGGGTTATTGTGACTTCACATTAGTGATGCACAATATATAAACAGCAGCCATATTTATTTGGACATGTCACACACAGAGAAGAGTTTCTGCTTAGAAGGAAGACAAGATGTCTTCGGGGATTTTAATTGAAAACATTTTTTTTTTTTTCAAAGGGCTCTAATTTTGGCATTTTTACTATAGACCAGTGGTGTCAAACTCATTTTAGCTCAGGGGCCACATGGAGGAAAACCGATTCTCGAGTGGGCCTGAGCGGTAAAATCATGGCATATATAACTTAAAAAAAACATCAACTTCAGATTGTTTTCTTTGCTTTAATATGATCAACATAAAACATAAAGATGGAGCCTGAGGCAAACATGATCTCACAGCAATTCATAACCTTTTGATTTAGTGGCTAAATCTTATTCATACGATTTAGTAGGCTACGAATTGCTTATGCACCAATGACGGTTGGGTTTAGAGGTGTGGTTGGGTGCTAAAATCATACATTTCCGTATGACTGAACTTTTATGAATTAGCCACTAAACCAGGGGTGTCCAAACTCGGTCCTGAAGGGCCGGTGTTCTGCATAGTTTAGCTCCAACTTTCTTCAACACACCTCCCTGGAAGTTCCTATCTTTTCTAGCTAACCTAATTAACCTAGTTAAGCCTTTAAAATGTCACTTTAAGCTAAATACTAGTGTCTTGAAAAAATATCTAGTCAAATATTATTTACTGTCATCAGGGCAAAGATAAAATAAATTAGTTATTAGAAATGAGTTATTAAAGCTCAAGTTTATGTTTAGAAATGTGTTAAACAAATCTTTTCTCCAATAAACAGAAATTGGGGAAAAAAATAAACGGGGCTAATAATTCAGGGGGGCTAATAATTCTGACTTCAACTGTACCTATTAAGAGCTTGATTAGCTGGTTCAGGTGTGTTTAATTGGGGTTGGAACTAAAATATGCAGGACACCGGCCCTCCAGGGCCGAGTTTGGACACCCCTGGTTTAGTGGCTAATTCGTAAAATTTTATACGGTTCATGTCATTAAGAAACAAAAATGGTTTGCATTTGTAATGTTTAATTGAAATCTTAAAAACATACAGTTCCTGTTTGTTTGAGGTATTGTGCGTGGCTAACATAGTCAACCAACTGTCAGTTTTGACATCAAACAGAAATGGTGAGAAGGATGTGTCTGTTAGATTGTAATAACTCTTCTAAAACCCTTTTCCCCATCTTTCTGAATAAAATGCCTACTTTACTTCATCCAATCAACTCGCAGCAAAAAAGGCCACGCCCACTCTTTTCTTCTTTAATATTCTGTTTCTCTAGGAACTGCATCACAATACAGAAAAGAAAAAAAAAAAAAAAAAAAGGAAAAAAAAACGGTCGCAGCTTCTGGTTCATGTGGACTTTAAAGGGTCACAAAACACATTATTTGAGCGGTTGTCAGTCATACATGTGTCCCACGCTGCTAAAAACACCATTAGGACATCTATTTCACAAAAAAGTAAGAAAATTGGTTGTTTTTGCGTTATTTTGAGCAAATTCGTTTTTCCGGTTTGAAACGAATTTTTGAGGCTGCGTCACGGCAATTAGATTATTGCATGTATTCCAGCATGTAGACTGGCTGTCTGTCCCAGTGAATACAATGTGACACATTTGAGTGTGCAGCAGTAATTCGTGAGAAAAACATGGTACAGACCAGTCAGCGCGCTCTATTGTGTATGCGGTGCAATTTCATTAATATGCATGATAGCTTCGAAGACTTGTTTGTATCTGTTACAGTGTTCAGACGGCAGAGTCACCATCTTGTGTTGCCAAAACAAGTGGAAGAAAAAGGATTGTTTGGAGACACGGCAAGTCAGTGTTGTGTTCAAAAATGTGCTGCAACTAATGTTTTGTTTTCAATTTTCTGCCAACCCGACTCCACACCATAACTTTTCAATCCAGATGGATGGGGCAACCATTACTGCATACAAAATGGTGAAAAGCCTTGGAGTAACGATTGATGACCAACTAAACTTCTCTGACCACATTTCTAGAACTGCAAGATCGTGCAGATTCGCACTCTATAATATCAGAAAGATCCGACCCTTCTTATCCGAACATGCAGCTCAACTCCTTGTTCAAGCTCTTGTTCTCTCCAAACTGGATAACTGCAACTCTCTACTAGCTGGGCTTCCAGCTAACTCTATCAAGCCTCTTCAACTGCTCCAGAATGCAGCAGCACGAGTGGTCTTCAATGAACCTAAACGAGCACATGTCACTCCGCTGCTAGTCCGTTTGCACTGGCTGCCAGTTGCTGCTCGCATAAAATTCAAAGTTCTAATGTTTGCCTACAAAGTGACTTCTGGCCTTGCTCCTTCTTATCTGCTCTCACTTCTGCAGATCTATGTGCCCTCCAGAAACTTGCGTTCTGTGAATGAACGTCACCTCGTGGTTCCATCCCAAAGAGGGAAGAAATCACTTTCGCTCACGCTCAATCTTCCCAGTTGGTGGAATGAACTCCCTAACTGCATCAGAACAGCAGAGTCACTCGCTGTTTTCAAGAAATGACTAAAAACAACTATTTAGTCTCCACTTCACTTCCTAATCTGCAATTGCCTCTCTGGATATCACACTAACTGTACCCCAAAAAAAAAAAAAAAAAAATTACTAATACTTTCCTTCTTAGACTTTACAGACCTGAAACTTGCCTTTAGCACTTATTCATTGTTGCTCTTATAGTTATGCAAGTTGCTTCCTTGTCCTCATTTGTAAGTCGCTTTGGATAAAAGCGTCTGCTAAATGACTAAATGTAAATGTAAATTGCCCACTATGAGAGCACAGCTGGACTCAAGTGTAGATTACAGTGCACACGACAAGACAGAAATACGTTTGTAAGGAACACTTTTGTACCCGAGAGCTTTTCGCATCTGGAAATGGTGAAATCTGGATTTGCCACTCGTTTTCTTTTAAAAAAGATGCGGTTCCAGTTGGTGTTGATTGTTCAGTTTCTACAGATTTGCTAAGTCTATGATCGGTTTTCTTTGTTTATCCAGAGGCATATTAGTATTGTCAGTAGAACTCTTTTAGTGTTTAAAGACATACCTCAGTCAAAATGATTTCTAAGTTACTGAGTTTACATCGTGTTAATATCACTACAATATTAAACATGTAAACACCTTAATCAAACTATCACCATTGTTTAAGATTGTTGCCGCATTTTGTGATAGGATAGCTTATACACACACAGCGTTCTGACGCTACCTACAGAGGGCATCTAAGTTACAGAGAAATGCAGAGTTTTTTTCTCTCATACGGCATGTGGTATCAAACACTTCATATACACTCTTCCAGCAGTTCCTTGTATCCAATATCTCATTTGTCACAGGAGGCATGCAGGAAATGTCCCTGAATGAAAGTGAAAGTGCCAAACTTCGGTTAAAGTCCACAAATTAATAATTTGGCAAATAATTGATTACTGATGTCCATTGTCATTGTCACTGTCTTTCTCCCTTGTGTCTGTGTGTTTGTTTTGCCTCTGTGAAAATCTGTGCATGCCCAAACGGAAACTCCCGTTTTTATGCACAACATTTTCTCTTTCCCTCCCCCCAAACTCCCACCTAAACAGAGCTGGACACACCCACTTTGCTGACTTTTTCCAAACTAGAGGTCTGAATACACTCTGCTGAATCAGGGGAGTTTCGTGGCCCTTTAAACATACAAACTGCAATGATACAAATGTGTTTCTTTGGCCCCGTTTACACTAATGCGTTTTAGGGTGTTTTCACACCTACACTTTTGTTTCGGAACGTGTCTCGTTTGCCCAGTTAGCGCGGTGCGTTTGGCATATGTGAACAGGGCAATAGCGCTCTGTTCCACGCCAAAGTAATCGCTCCGAGATCGCTTGAATGAGGTGGTCTCGACTCGATTGAAACGAACCCTGGAGTGGTTCGATTGCAGTGAGAAAGCGATCCGATCCGAGCGCGGTTATATCACAGTGTTTTATGGATATGTAATAGGCTTACGGCTATAAGAAGAGAGAATTATGAGTTTCGTGAGTCTCCGGATGCCCGCAAACAAGTGATGATCTCCCGCTAATCTCGCGTCTCCCTCCTGGTCCTCAAATAGGCATCGTCGTGCACCCTTCTCACCCCTCCCCACCGCATCTCTCCTCAGACACGTCGAGCGCGCGCACCCTGTCAATCACCACCAAACCACCACCTCTCCTGACAGCTTAGCGGGACGCTGCAAAATAAACCCTGACACTCTGACCAATGTAAGGAGAGTTTAATCACACGTGACTTGTTTTAGCTCTTTTGGTCCGATTAGAAACTTTGCAATGTGAAAGTGAACTGCTGAATCGAACTGAACTGAATCGATTCACAGGTGTGAAAGCACCCTTAGTTTCAAAATGCATAAGTTTTGCTACGGTTACGCCATCCGTCCACACTACGCCGGAGTTTTCGAGCACCGAAAACAGAGCATTTTGGAAACGCTGAAAAGGCCGTTTTCATTCTAAAATGCTGCTGCTCCGTCTCAGTGTGGATGGGGGGAAAACGGAGACAACTGAAAACGGAGGCGGGGCTGCCGACATTTGCCTCTCTGATTGGGGCTTTTCCCTCAATATTAAGTAGCCTACACACAGATCTGTCCTGCATTCTCTCCTTGTAAGTTCCGACTTCGCAAGTTTAATATGGAAAACAGACTCCCAAGAAGATTTTGGGTAAATCTTCAAAGGGAACGGTGTACTTTATAACCTTATTCACATCACCCTGGCTACGTTGTTTCACTTTCTTAACTTTAAAATAAAAACATAAGGTAATTGCTATTTACATTTTGATATTAACAACTTAATATACAGCAGAAATGTTGAGGCGTTGTGCTGCATATATGAGCGTCATCTTCACTGTATGCGTATTCATAACAAAACCAAGCCTAACATTACTGCCTCCTTTCTCTTTCATTGAAATTACAAAACATATCCTCTCTTTTGCTGTATATTGGTTTTAATAATCAATAATGGCCATTCTAAAAGTATAACATACAATAAGTTTATACATTATAGGAAATAAAGGCAAGCAATTACTCTATATACAGAATGTACATGGTTAAATTAATTATTAATTTATCTAAACACGTAACCCGAGAACAAGTAATAGACTCAAAAGACCAAAGTCGGGGAATATGTTGTCAGATAGAGACAACACGATGAATTAAATATCATGTTTAGCAAATATAGTGAGATTAGATCCAGCGGGAGATCTTTGACGAACACTCTCATCTGGGTAGATGGGCTGCAGCGCATGCTGAAGAGTGTGTGTGTGGTCACGTGATGTGCGTTTTCAGAATTTTGGTGTAGACCTAGGCTGTTCAGAAACGCTGGGTAAAACGCTAGTGTTGACGCAGATCATTTTCATTCTAAATCGCCATTTTAAAAAACAAAACGCACTAGTGCAAACGGGGCCTTTGTTCTAAGGTATAATTCTGTTCCATAAAAAGGTACTGCCCCAGTGACAAGAGTTGGCACCTTCTTTGGTAAAACATTATACCATTTTTTTCTGAGAGATTATGTGAAAGTAAAATAATGATAATACATTCATTTAGCTCTAAATATCAGGTGAAATTTGGCATGTACTACACATATACTAGTTTTGCTATACAACTTCTTTTTGGATTAAATAACAACTGGAACGCTGTATACAACAGGAAAAATCCCCACTGAGTAATGTGACACGAAAGATTGAATTTTAATAGAATAAAAATCATTCAAGCCTTTCCTGAGAAGTGTATGCTTCACTGTTCAACCTTCACAGGGTGTAGAATACCAGCGCATTGACGAAACTTGCAAAAGCTTTAATCGTGCAACAGATTTGCACCTACAAGAGGGAAAAAGAAAGCAAGTGATTGGTAGATGAAAGGCACCTGGAGACTCTGTTGTTTGGTCCTCCATTTGATCAGCAGGTTTTTGTAGAGCAGGCTCCTCGTCTGATGCCAGACTCCGGCATCTCTTCTGGTTAAGGGCTGCATTCTTCCAGCATGCTTCAGCTGACTGCCACATGGATCAGACACCGCTGCAAAACACATCAAAACCTTCTCAATCCAAACCAGGAGCAGATTTATTTGCTTTAAATCTGTTCTTTTTATATTTATGGTTCCTCACAAATCATTATTTATACTGTTTAGTCAGCAATGCACATGACAGCGTGTCAAAAAAGATGCTGCAAAGCCCAGACTTTCTAATTTGTTTTTCGTTTGACAATTGACCTTACAATACAGCTCATTCAGGATTTTTTTTAAACTTTGTGTTTAACTTAACAATGAAAACAACATTTTTTTTTTTACACAGAAAATACATATTTAGATTTAGCAGCAAAATAAGTGATTTTACATTTATAGCATTACTTAGTGTAATGAGACTAAAGTTTAGCAATCGACTAATATGAAGTAACATGGGTTGTCCTGCATATCAAGCTACAATCATTATTTAAAATGTATTGGAAAAAAATATTTCTATTAAGCAGAAAACACGAAGACTGTGGTGGACTTAAATTAATCTTCCAGTAGGCTACTAGAATAAAATACAAAATGAAATGCCTTAAAATATTTCATATCTTAACATTAACGTTAAATTGGAATATGAAATGCACTAAAACATTTAATATATTCACATTTAACGTTAATATTAAGATAAGACTGAAGTAATTTCACAGTAATGGGTTGCAGCTGGAAAGGCATCCGCTGCGTAAAATGTATGCTGTATAAGTTGGTGGTTCATTCTACTGTGGCGACCCCAGATTAATAAAGAGACTACGCTGAAAAGAAAATGAATAAATTAATTAATGAAGTAATTACCTTTATCACAAATAAACATTGACTGCGTACTAAGTTTCCCAAGACCGTGGAGAGGGTGAGTCCAAAGGTAAGAGAAGATAATAGTGCATAAGATATATGAGCGTGTAAGGTACGGCAGGGAGCTGCTAACATTGAGGTAAAGTTGGCTTTTTAATCACACATTCGGACCTTAAAAACATTAAGAAAAGTATTCTCTGCAATGACTTTGCAGCCAATGACTATCTGAGTAAGTTACAACAACGTTCACAGTCAAATAAATAGTGCTGATGTTGTTTTAAAGTCATCCTTACATATTTTAGACCGAATATTCAAAGAACCATGGCAAACAATATAGGGAGCATGTCACAAGTTGTCACTAAACGAATGTGCGAATATTAAACCAACTTTACCTCAAATGCTGCTAAATACTACGATGTACAGTCAGTCAAACTGCAATTTCTATGCAGAATATATTTATATATTTCTGCGCGTGCAGGAGGTCGCGTGCACCCGACGTGTTGCGCGTGCTCGCAAGCGCGCGCGGTGCAGGTCAATAACGACTGGGTTGGGCTTTCGCCCCTTCCTATTTTCTTAAATGTAGATAACCAATGTGTTCTTCTAGTTAATATACAATATTCGAGCCAAACGTGCAAATTGTCGATGCAAGTGTGAGTTTTGTTCCCTGCTATCATTGTGTAAACACTGACAGCTAACGCTAACTGGCTAACAGCTTTCCCTCATGCCTAAACAAAGAAGCGCACTTACGTATGAAATACATTAAGACATGTCTTTCCTGTCCTCCAGATTTGCGTTGTTGTTTCCAAATAAAAAACCTTTGGGAAATAAATAAAAACAGAAGAGATCCAGGGCGGCGTTGTCAACACTACTTGCGCCTCTGCCATCAGCTGGACCGACCAGTCAGTCAGCCAATCAGTGCAGCCCTACAAGTTACTAGACTCGGGATTCGTCGGTACCGAGGGAGCCAATCCCGAGACTCAGAACTTGTAAGACTGCGCGGATTGGTCTTTTAGTTTGTGATTGACGTCATCACAACACATCTGGCGGCAGCTGCTATGAACTGTACTGTGTACGTAGTATGTATGTATGTATGTATGTATGTATGTATGTATGTATGTATGTATGTATGTATGTATGTATTAAATATTAAAGCGGGTTATATTGTGCAAATAATATTACAAGGGTTTGAATGAATAATCTAAAATGTGATGTATATAAATGTATAAAAACATTTCAATTGAAATATAAAATATACAATTATGGTAATAAAATATGTAAATTAATATGTAAATAACAATATTTAGCACTGTAATGAATAAGTAACATAATAGCTTAAAATAATATTTATAAAAGAATGTTGTATTGCAAACAATTCAAAATGAATATTTTGTGTACACCTGTCCAACTGCTCATTATCGCATATTTCCAATCAGCCAATCACATGGCAGGAACTCAATGCATTTAGGCATGTAGACATGGTCAAGACGATCTGCTGCAGTTCAAACTGAGCATCAGAATGGGGAAGAAAGGTGATTTAAGAGACTTTGAATGTGGCATGGTTGTTGGTGCCAGACGGGCTGGTCTGAGTATTTCAGAAACTGCTGATCTACTGGGATTTTCACACACAACCATCTCTAGGGATTACAGAGAATGGTCAGAAAAAGAGAAAAAATCCAGTGGGCGGCAGTTCTGTGGGCGTTGATGCCAGAGGTCAGAGGAGAATAACCAGACTAGTTGAAGCTGATAGAAAGGCAACAGCAACTCAAATAACCACTCGCTACAACCGAGTTCTGCAGAAGAGCATCTCTGAATGCACAACACGACCACATTGAGAAGGATGGGCAGGGCCAGAGCAAGCTTAACTGGCGCTCTAGGCAAACAACGATCATACCGCCCTCAACCCAAAAGATGATGCCCTCAACCCAAAAGATCAACCCGAAGATGGTTCATGTAAAGTGACCGGTTCACGTAGTGAAGACTGGGGGGCAGCGGTCGTGAATGAGGGTGAGGAATGGCCACCTTAATAGACGCGCCAGCCCTGAGGATGAACTACCGCAGCAGACGACCACACCGGGTGCCACTGCTGTCAGCTAAGAACAGGAAACCGAGGCTACAATTTGCACTTGATCACCAAAGTTGGACATTAGAAGATTGGAAAAAACTTTGCCTGGTCTGATGAGTCTTAATTTCTGCTGCCATTCAGATGGTAGGGTCAGAATTTGGCATCCACAACATGAAAGCATGGATCCATCCTGCCTTGTATCAACGGTTCAGGTTGGTGGTGGTGGTGTAATGGAATGGGGATATTTTCTTGGCACACTTTGGGAGCATTAGTACCAATTGAGCACTGCATCAACATCACAGCCTACCCAAGTATTGTTGCTGACCATGTCCATCCCTTTATGACCACAGTGTACCCATCTTCTGATGGCTACTTCCAGCAGGATAACACACCATGTCATAAAGCGTAAATCATCTCAGGCTAGTTTCTTGAACATGACAATGAGTTCACTGTACTCAAATGGCCTCCACAGTCACCAGAGCTCAATCCAATAGAGCACATTTGGCATGTGGTGGAATGGGATATTCGCATTATGAATGTGCTGCCGATAAATCTGCAGCAACTACGTGAAGCTATCATGTCAATATGGGCCAAAATCTCAGAGGAATATTTCCAGTATCTTACTGAATCTATGTCACGAAGGATGAAGGCAGTTCTGAAGGCAAAAGCGGTTCCAACCCGGTACTACTAAGGTGTACCTAATAAAGTGGCCGTTGAGTAAATATGCTTTTACTGTACATTGTAGGGATTTTTCCAGTGTCGCTTAGTCAGTGGAACGGTGAAACCGGTTTACACTGTTATATTGACATGTAGTTATGATTTCCACTGAATGCCAAAATAGTAAAATACCGTATACACTGCAGTATGCAGATAGAAAAGGAATGCAGTCAGGTATGTGTTTCAAGTATGTATTACGATACCTGATTTACCTAGAAATACAGTCCATTATATAATCAACACACTGACATGTCCAATGAACAGACTACCACAAGTTTGTCAATCAAATTTATTTGGTTACAAAACAAGGTATAAAATTAAGAGTAGAAAAAGTGTCTATGCATGTATAATTATGAAAAACAAAACAAAAATACAGTCTTTTCAAAGAAAAGGCAGCCATATATATATATATTTATAATTTTTTTCTTCCTTTTCTGATTAAAACATTCCACTGAGGATATGGACTAATATGCCCCCTTCTGTCTGGTACTAATAACTAACACAAACCCAAAAGGATTTTTAGAGAAAACAGCTACGCTGAAACCTGCATGACAGTGAAGGCAAATTTACATTGATTATTATCACCAGTAAACACAAAATGACATCAGTAAATGAAACGGTCACAGAAGCCAGACATTTGAATCATAAGCAATGTGACAGTACATTCATTTGTGCAAGGCCTGAGGGAGCAACCCTTTCACAACCACAGAAGCTGTGAAGTATATATTGCTCCCTGGGGAACGTCAGGGGTATATTCGCATAAACAAGCATCACCACATCAGTTCTGCGCATTTAAATATGCTTTTTGGGAACTGCTTAATGAATTTCAGTTGTCACTTTAAGGCCTGATAGAAATATTCAACCATCTGGAAAGGCAACCGAGACAGGTTTCATCCCTTGTTACATTGGCTCGGCTTTAAAAGAGTGTTTTTGCATGCCATTGCGTGAACTTTTCACGAGAAGTCAAGGCCATTGAATTCATGGCAAGCTATTTTTTGCCACTTAAAGAAGCCAATGGACCACAAAATTAAAAGCAGACATATCATGTCCACTGTGTTTAGAGAATAGGTGCATTTTAGCATCAAAAATAGTCTTTGATACATTCAGAAACATTTTATTCATGTTTCTCTGTCGTTCATTTCATGGTACAGTCCTTCTGTTTGGACAAAAAAAGAAGAAACCTTCCACTTGGTCTCTTCATCTTTTAAAGTGCCCCCATTATGCTGTTTTCTGATATATGTAGTGTGTGATATAGCTTATTATAAAGATAAAACATCAGCAAATTTACAAAGTATACTATAAATTAATGTATTGTCTCCCAGAACACAGATTCTGAACTGCCTGAAAGTTCTAGATGTTGTTTCAGTCTATAACCATGAATAAATCTGCATATTCTAATCAATGCTTTCCATAGCTACCATTAACTGTTTACAAGTGCTCACATAGGAAACCTCAGCACATAGTAATGGGCGTCTGATTCATAACATACACTGTAAATCGACCAATCAAAATAAACTGGGTTATCTAACCAATCAGAGCAGAGTAGACTCTAAGATGGGCGGGGCTGAGATAGACTGGATCCTTGAACCAGCCCTTTCAAATACTTAGAAAAGAGACACATCTGTAATCGTTGATGGATGTAAACCTGGGAGACCTCCAAAACAAAATTAGGAAGAAGCATAATAGGGGCACCTTACTGGGGTATAGTGCTGAAGCTGGGGTTAAGACAGACCATGAATTATGGCCCTCTTCAGGGTTTGTGGATGTTCTGGCCTTTTGTTCCTGTGGTTGTGACGGACATAGTAGATTCTGAACTGCATGAATTTTCTGGCTGTTATTCCAGTATTAAATTAAAGCGTAAATTTGCATAATTTTTTCATTGCAGATTCCATAGCTACCATTAACTATTTACAAGTGCTAAAGAAACCTTAGCACATAGTAATGGGCGTCTGATTTATGACATGCTCTCACTCTCTTAGTGGTCAACCAATCAAAATAAACTGGGTTAACCAATCAGACCAGAGTAGACTCTAAGAGGGGCGGGGATTAGAGAGACTGGATCCTTGAACCGGCCATATCATACACTCAGAAATTAAATAAATCTGTAATCATTGATGGATGTAAACCTGGGAGACCTCCAAAACAAAAATAGGAAGGAGCATAATAGGGGCACTTTGATGGGGTATACTGCTGAAGCTGGGGTTAAGACAGACAGTCCCTGCTCAAGCCAGGGATTATGGCCTTCTTCAGTGTTTCTGTGTGTGCTGGCCTCCTATCCCTGTGGTTGTGACGGACATAGCAGATTCTGAACTGCATGAATTTTCTGGCTGTTATTCCAGTATTGAATTCATGCATAAATCTGCATAATTTATTCAATGCTTTCCATAGCTACCATTAACTGTTTACAAGTGCTAAGGAAACCTTAGCATGTAGTAATGGGCGTCTGATTTATGACATGCTCTCACTCTCTTAGTGGTCGACCAATCAAAATAAGCTGGGTTAACCAATCAGAGCAGAGTAGAGTAGACTCTAAGATGGGCGGGGCTTAGAGAGACTGGATCCTTGAACCAGCCATTTTATATACTTAGAAACTAAATAAATCTGCCTTTGTTGATGGATGTAAACCTGGGAGACCTCCAAAACAAAATTAGGAAGAAGCATAATAGGGGCACTTTGACGGGTATAGTGCTGATGCTGGGGTTAAGACAGATATGCTCAGGCCAGGGATTATGGCCCTCTTCAGTGTTTGCGGGTACGCTGGCCTCCTGTTCCTGTGGTTGTGACGTACAACAAGGGCTGAAGTTGCCTGGTTTGGGGACCACGCTTGATGAGGTGGGACGGCGGGTTGGAGGAAGTGACATCTGCTGTCGATCCTGTGGAGAATGAATGAAGTTAATTGCATATTTAAAAAATAAAAAAATCCCAAATTATGTTTAACACAAGGAATTTTTCACAGTATTTCCAGTAATATATATATATATATATATATATATATATATATATATATATATATATATATATATATATATATAAATATATATATATTTTTTTTATGGAGGACGTTTTATTTATTATTTCGGCTAGAATAAAAGCAGTTTTTAATTTTTTAAAATCATTTTGAGGTCAATATTATTAGCCCCCTTAAGCAATATTTGTTTTTGATTGACTACAGAACAAACCATCATTATACAAGTGTTTGCCTTATTACAACTAACTTGCCTAGTTAACCTAATTAACCTAGTTAAGCCTTTAAATTGCACTCTAAGCTGAATAATATTGTCTTGAAAAATATCTAGTAAAATATTATTTACTGTCATCATGACAAAAGATAAAATAAATCAGTTATTAGAAATTAGTTATTAAAACTCTTATGTTTAGAAATCTAAAAATGCTTAAATCTTCTCTCCGTTATGCAGAAATTGGGGGAAAATATACAGAGGGGCTAATAATTCATGAGGGCTAATAATTCTGACTTCAACTGTATGTTTTGCCTGTTCGTTTGTCAAATGTCAAGTACATTTTTGGGACTGAAAACACGTCAAATAAAATGCATAAAAACACATGTTTAGCATGTATAACTAGTGCATAAAATAAAATGTAAACAAAATCCATCAATGAAAACAAATCGGAAGAAATTTCATAATAGGTTTAATAAAGATATAAAACTTAAAAGTGTTGCATTTGGTCAGGTTGTGAATGAATTTTTCTGCTTTTCTACCTGTTTGGTGGATGTTGTGAGAAGGTCGAGCTTTTGTAAGCTGAGCTTGTGCTCTGTGCTGGGGCCGCAGGAGTGGGGCCGGGGGATGACCATTAATGTGAAGATGGGGATCAGAAGTGCTGTCCAGGGGACGAAATCTCTGGTTGGTGTTCTTCGCCTGAGACAACTGTATGGTGGAGAAAAAATATAAGTTTGCTAAAAATACTTTGAGTTAAAGTAAATAAATAAAAATATGTGCAAGGGTGATCATATTTCACTCTTTAATCAAAGGCAAGAAAGCTATTTTTAGGATCATTTAACGTTTTTGAATTATAACATTTACATGCATTTTTTTCTCTTTTACTGGCATCTCTATAAAGTAAAAATGAAATCACATTTTATTTAAACTTATTATTTTTGTACAAAATTGTCCAAAAGTTTGGTGTGGCCTTGTTTTTTGTTTTTGTTTTTTATTATTACAAATTAATATTGTATTCACAGTGCATTAAACAAATCAAAAGCAACATTAAAACTCTACAGTATCATGTCACATGAAATTATTTTATTTATCATGCGATACAACAGTTTTTTGCCAACATTGCATATTAGAATGATTTCTGAACATCACAATAATTCACAATACTGCTGTTTTGCTGTATTTTTAATCAAACAAATTCTTAAAAACCCTTTCTAAATCTTAGAAGAAAAACAAAATTGTAATTGAACACTTTTATTTTACTCTACATTTTACAATCGTTTGTGTTTATGATTTAAAAGAATTTGAACACGTTTTAAAGTAAAGCATTTAGACACGTTTTTAAGTAAACCTATTATGCCCCTTTTTACAGAAGTCTCTGATGTCCCTAAATAATGTAAATGAAGTTTCTGACTTTAAAATACCAAACAAATACTGTTTTATAACCAAGGAGTGAACTACAGGGGAGCTCGGCTCCCCTAAGGAAGGCATAAGCTCCCCTGAAAACATGATTTGTGAAATTTTGCAGGGTCTGAAAAAATATTGACAAGTGTGTTACTTTGACGTGTGGTTTCAGTATTGTGCACTTGACTAAACGGAACCCCTTTCAACCCCTTTCATTTTCGAATTTGCGATAATGTTTTACTGGAGTGATCCTGTGTGTTTTATAGCCTACATTGTTGTGGCAAGGGACTCTCAAGATCAAATCGACATCCCCTCCCCGTGGAAAAAAGTGGGTTCCCCCAAATATAGGAACGGTATAGTATACGAACACTGTTTAGAACGCTTTAAAACTCCCCTTTTAGACTCTGATACCAACTGTGCTGTTTTGGTGAATGACGCTCTAAATTCAAATGAGATTGTGCTCTTTTCAAAAGAGCACTGTTCATAAACATTTTACTACTAAAATTCCATGACTTTTCCAAGACTTTAAAGTCAATTTTACTGACCCAATGTTTCATATGATGTCTACATATACATGGTAAATAAGAAAAACAATGCATATTCAAATTTTTTAACATGCAATGATCATTCATTTATTTAGTAATTTAGTCATTCAATCTTTAGACGTATTCCCTTATTTATCAGGGTTCCACAGTGGAATGAACCACCAGCTGCTTAGTTTAAATGTATATTTATGTAAAGTTGATTTTGATAATGCTTACACGACACTAATATTGTGCGACCATGGGATTGGCCAAGAACAGAGAAGACAACTATCCTATATTCAAATTAACAGATAGTTGTTAAACGAATTTCCACGACTTTTCCAAATCTTTGTGAGTTTTACTGTTTTCCAGGCCTGGAAACTGTCATGTCAAAATTCCATGACCTTTCCAGGTTTTCCATGACCGTATGAACCCTAAAAGAGAGTGGAGCTACAAATGCCTATGTGTCAGCATAGTGGCAGAGTCAAAACAAGACTAAGGTTATATTCTAATGAGGAAGAGATCATCATTATGTTCACACACTGCTGTTACACAACTGTGTTTAAACCTCTTAGATAAGAAATTTTAGATAATAGGTCTCCTTTAATGTCACTAAACAATTTCTTAACTTCTTCTTTTATTTACTTTAAGGATGAAACAAGCCGCTGCAAGATTTTTCACTCATAATTTAACACAAATATCTAAATGATCGATCATCTTTATCTGAAAACTCACTGCTTGTCCTGTAACTTCGAATGATCGAGACCTCCTCTTGCGTCTGCGACCCTCAAAGTCCTGCTCCCTCGGGCCGGCGTTCCTGACAGCCTGTCGGTTCCGTGGGCGTGTCCATGTACCATTGGGTGCGGGACCGTCACCTGTGCTGCTGGAGAGGTTGTCATCTGAGGTGGCATGGCGTAGCTCTGGGCTGGGTTGTCTCCCGCGCCGCAGCACCGGGCCTTTAGGGGGCGCCTCACTCAGAGACAGGTTACTCTTGTGCTTCTTGGGGTCCAAGGGTGATGGTGGCGGAGGCAACCGGAGAGCGTCTATTTCTAGAACTTTAGAGCGGCGGCGAGCAGCCTTTACTGCAATGTTCTGCACTCCTCTTAAAATCTGCTGTCGCTCTGGAAGGAAGCAGGGTTCGAGATTTTAAAAGCGTGACTAAACAAATGGACTAATGTTGGGAAAAGATTAGAAAGAAATAAAAGTTTGTTTTGACAGTTTATTGTGTATGTGCAATACACACACATACATAGAAACAAAACTATACAATGCAAATTTGTTACATAGATATTCATTCATTCATTCATTCATTTTCATTTCGACTTAGTCCCTTTATTATTCCGGGGTCGCCACAGCGGAATGAACCTCCAACTTATCCGGCACGTTATTAAGCAGCGGATGCCCTTCCAGCCGCAACCCATCTCTGGGAAACATCCAAACACACTCATTCACACTCATACACAACAGACAATTTAGCCTACCCAATTCACCTGTAATGCATGTCTTTTGACTGTGGGGGAAATCAGAGCAGCCGGATGAAGCCCACGCGAATGCAGGGAGAATATGCATGGATTTCCTCTGGGTGCTCCGGTTTTTCTGACAGTCCAAAGACATGCGGTACAGGTGAATTGGGTAGACTAAATTGTCCGTATTGTATCAATGTGAATGACTGTGTGTGGATGTTTCCCTGAGGTTGCGGCTTGAAGGGCATCCGGTGTGTAAAAACGTGCTGGATAAGTTGGGGGTTCATTCCGCTGTGGCGACCACAGATTAATAAAGGAACTGAGCCGAAAGAAAAAAAATGAATGAATGAATGAATATGACTCTCGGATTGGTGGTATTTTAGATGCAGCATCATGGGTAATGCAGTTCTTTAGCAAAAATGTCCACCAATATTAAATTCTTTCTCAACTCTATATATCGTGCAACAAGAATAGGTGGAGCTAAATATATTTTGGCTTTGTTTGACAAATTTGAAAATTTCCTGTAAAGCATCATGGGTAATGTTGTTCTTCTGCAAAAGGACCATTAATATTAAATTCTTCTCAACGTTATATAGTGTGACAATAATAGGCGGAGCTAAATATTTATTTTGACTATATTTGACTCTATGATTGGATCATTGTCTGTACAGCAGCAAGAAGTCCTATATTAAACACACTTGTTCTAAATATAAGTTAAGTTAATGTGAACAGATCAACAAAAGCCTATATAATCAATCAAAATCCTTTGAGTGAACAAAAGGTTTGTCTTTAAATGTTTAAAATTTGTTTTTTAAAAACCCTCATGTATACCAATGGACAAAATCTTTTTATTTTGGTAACCTCAACTACTGCACTCTATAGAGTTCATCTGTGAATTACCTACTCTTAAATGTCAACTTCTCAAGAAAAGAAGATTAAGTTATCTTTAAAAAAAATCAAGCTCCCAATTTAGAACAGAGTTTTTGCAAAACACAACAGCCCGCATAAGGCCTTGATTGACAGATGAGAATGAAGTCCTCCAGAGAGCCGTGTGTGTGTGGAGCTCTTACCTTTAGGTGTGAGCGGGGCGTCAGTGCCGTTCTCACTGCTCTCAGGTGAGGAGTCCAGATGGCTGCTCATACTGTGACTGAGATGACTGCATCTCAGAGCCTCATCCAGGACAGATGGCAACAGCTGCAGAGTTACAGCAGCACAGTGTCAGACCCGCTTATTTATTCAGTATGCTCAGTTAAAAAACACTGCAGTACTGAGAAACCTATTCAGATGGAGACCAAACAGAATGTTCACACTTTTCCGGAATATTTTGACTAGGATTTATTCTGTGTGAAAATTACCATTGTAAATTAAGGTTTGGGGTGGATGATGTTTTTAAAGATGTTTTCTTATTATTTGCCTAGGTTGCATTTATTAAATCAAAAACTCTGCAAAAACAACATTATGGAATATTACTTACAGTGTAAAATAACTGTTTTGTATTTTTAACATCTTTTGAAAAGTATTTTACTTGTGTGATCACAAAAAGTTGGTATTAATTATTTTATATAACATAAAAATTATCAATGTTGAAAACAGTTGTGCTGTTTTATATTAGTTTTATCAATAAAAGTTTCAAAAGAACAAGATTTATACAACTTTGAATTAATGATGGCTGTTCTGTCATATTTGATCAACTGTTTAAATCATAAAGACAATAATAAGTTACTGAACCCAAACTAATAAGCAATTGTTTTTAGTTTAATGCATCGTTGCTGAATAAAAATATCAAATTTGAAAAAAAAAGAATGAATGAACGAAAAATAAATAAACAATTAAATAAATAAGTTGATAAATAAAATAAAAAATTAATAAATGGATAAATGGATGGATGGATGGATAAATAAATAACAAATAAATATAAATAAAATAAATAAATAAATAAAATAAAATAAATAAATAAATGAATGGATAAATACCTAAAATAAATAGAGGGATGGATGGATGAATAAATAACAAATAAATACATAAATAAATGAATGAATAAATAAATGGATAGATGGATGGATAAATAAATAAATAATAAAAATAGATAAATAAATAAATGGATGAATAAATACCTAAAAATAAATAAATAAATAAATAAATAAATGGATGGATAAATAACAAAAAAAATAAAATAAAACAAAATAAAATAAATATACAAACAAAAAAAAAAGTAAAATCCAAGGATCACCTTATATATTATTTTACATTTACATTTACATTTAGTCATTTAGCAGACGCTTTTATCCAAAGCGACTTACAAATGAGGACAAGGAAGCAATTTACACAACTAAGAGCAACAATGAATAAGTGCTATAGGCAAGTTTCAGGTCTGTAAAGTCTAAGAAGGAAAGTATTAGTAGTACTATTAGTTTTTTTTTTTTTTTTGGGTACAGTTAGTGTGATATTCAGAGAGGCAATTGCAGACTATTGAGAGCGATTTGAGGGTAATATGTTCATTCAAACATTCAAATGTTATAAATAATGTTAAAGCTTTTCTGCTTTATTTCTATGATTTCTTTTAATTACTATTTATGTTTTCATTTTTTGGAGAAAGAAAAGTTTAAAAGAACTTGAAACAGAATTTGAAATATGAATCTGAAACATTTAAATGTATTTACTGTAATTTTTGAAGAGCTAAATAAAAAAAAATAAAAATAATAATAAATTAAATTAAATTAAATTAAATTAAATTAAATTAAATTAAATTAAATTAAATTAAATTAAATTAAATTAAATCTTACTGACACTGACTCACTGAAGTTTTAGCATGGTAATCTGTAAGTGTGAGTATCTCACCTCTCTGTTGCCCTGGCCGTTGATGTGAATGGGTGGAGGAGTCATCACTACAGTGTTCTTCATCTGTTTGTGACTGCTCTTAAACACTCGCTCTCTGTGTGCAGTTGTGAAAGCAGATTGGTTCAAGTTCACATTGACAAAAATTTAAATATTTCTGACCATTACATGTTTCCATACAGGAAAATCTACCTCACATAGAAATCTGATATATGGCAATATACTGTATGCAAATGACATATGTGACATGGAAGTTCATGTTTGGATATATAAAAATGTGTCATAAATGCAATATATATTTCACAATATTGCAAAAATGCAGACTTTTTTCAATTAGATTTTCAATTAGATGTGTTCATATTTGGCCAAATTTCCTCCGGCTGCTCCGGTTTCCCCCACATTGTAAATACATGAGCTATAGGTGAATTAAATAAACTAAACTGGTTGTAGTGTATGTGTGTGAATACGAGAGTTTATGGGTGTTTCCCAGTGCTGGGTTGCAGCAGAAAGGGCATCCACTGTGTAAACATATGCTGATAAGTTAGCGGTTCATTCCGCTGTGGCGACCCCTGATAAATTAAGGAACTAAGCCGAAGTAAAATGAATGAAAGAATTTATGTTGCATATATGACATGTTGTACTGTATATGTAAAATCTAAATATATACTTGTATGTCATATATGTAATTTGCATATATTTCTTGGCATCAGATTTCTAGTTGGGGACATGTCAGTACAAAATGACAAACGTAAATATAAAAATGTTTAGCTGTAGTTACCCATCAGGCTCTGGGAGGATGGGAGGCAGCGTGTGTCTCCTCAGTTTGGTCCGGCCTTGTCTGTTGTCTGAGGCCAGTGTGCGAACGCTCTCCTGGTCTGAATCCAGCTCCTGCAAAGGGTCGCGACCTCTACTGGGGAGGGTGATTTTGGGCAGAGAACCCTCCTAGAGAGAAATACGTGTCAGAAAATTGATGAATATATGTTTATACTGTATATGATTGCTTCATGTACGGTAGTAGCTTTTACAGTCAATATACAGTCAAAATTATGTTTTTATTTATTTTAAACATTTCTTAAATTATGTTAATTCATTTTTCACAGTATTTCCTATAATGGTTTTTCTTCCAGGAGAAAGTTTTATTTGTTTTATTTCAGCTAGAATAAAAGCATGTTTTTTTTCTTAAGGTCAATATTATTAGCCCCCTTAATCAATTATTGTTATTTTTTTCAGATCTTCTATAGAACAAACCATCGTTATTCAACTGCCTAATTACCCTCTCTTGCCTATTTAACCTAAATGTCACTTTAAACTGAATACTAGTATCTTGAAAAGTATCTGACTTCAACAGTCATACATTGATGTTTTTCCAAAGCACAATTAGGTTTAACATTAAGTAAAACAGACAATTGTGTTGTCATGTTGCCTTTCGATGTGTTTATCATCATTATGTTGTACTTACATGATGTACCTTGAGGGTACGGATGGTAAACTTATCAAGAGCCACAACTCTGTCCAAGTTCTTCTCATCCATTTCCTTCATGTACATCTCATAGAGCTCTTGAAGATGAGGAGGAACCAGGAGACTGTGATCTGAAGAGAGAAAAAAAGAAGAAGCATGGTTTAGGAGGGTTTCTGTACAGTGGGAAGAAAACTATTTTCTGATTAAACAGTGTTTTGCAGAACAAATTGTAGCTCTGTCTTTGAATGCATAAAAAATGAGCCTCAACCAATGCTGAAAATGATGTCAGATGCCCTTTTACTTGCACATAACATAACATTAAAGGCTTCAACAACTAATAAAAAGAGTCCAACCTAGCAAATTAAATTGGACTTGTATAGTAATCAACACTTTTTTTTTTTTTGTAGAAACACAAAAAAAATCCCAATCTTAAACATATTTAATATAACTTCTAACAATAACTGAATTGACAGTTAACATTTAAACACATAAATGATACAAAAAATAATACTTATAAAATAAATTATATAAATATTAAATATAAATAACAATATAGTACACATTAGGGGTTTAGGTATTTTGAGTTAATATATAAACTAAAGGAGAAAAAACTTTTTTTCTCATTATAATTTCTCTTATTACATTCTCTCAATCCGTGCAACAAAGTGTACATATAGATGATTAACCTGTTTGTAAACATTTAAGATGCGCACGCAACGAGATGGCAGAAAAAAACCAGGAGCGCTAGCATTTACAGCGAAGGAATGACATCCGATGCTGTACAGAGTTTGTTGTTGTCTTAAAGATAAGTTATATTGATTACATATTATATATATTATTTACATAATGCTTTCAGCATATTATAACAGCTTGTCACCCAGTGATAAGCACAGTGATTTGGCAAAATTTTGACAGGTCGATGAATGCACCCTATGAAAGCACCCTCCCAATGGAGATTGGATAAAGCCAAAAGGCTAAGCATCCAGCCCGTTATATACAACTCATATATACATCTCATTCAAACTCCAAATGATTTTATAAGAGAGAAGTTAAAGGCCTACAAGTCATTGGATGCCAACAATGTTGTTCTGTGTGTTCATGTGCCAGAAATATTGTTCCATGATTACCAGACTCAAAACTGCAGTGCTAAAAACCGAGGTTCCGCCAAGCCAAAGACAAGGAAAGGAGACGGAACTGTATAAAGCCTGGGTAATCATCAACAAGCAAAACAACTGCATTCTGACAGTGAATTACACCTGTACAGCAGGGTATGTGAACTTACATTTTTACATTTCATTCTAAGCATTCAATGTCCACAGTTGAATTAACTACATGAAATCAATGCTGCAATCAAAAACAAGAAATGTGTATGATTAAGCATAGTGTGAACTTCCCTCATATGAAATGAGAACTGCAGAGTCGAGCATTTTTAATTAGGTCCTCACTCGATTCAGCTCATATGATGGCTGTTAGCCAAAGACGTCTGCAGTTGACATTAAAAGCAGTGTGGTGTACGGTAAAATTTTAATTTTCTGTTTTTGGACTCGCGAATTTGGTATCCCACAGCACAACACGACATGTTTGCTATTGCAACAAGTCTTTTTTTTTTTTGCAACTGGTATACGTGGTTGAACCCGTGTGACGCCATGTGTGACGTAGGTTGGTAATTCTTCTATACAGATCAAAGCGTCCTGGGATTCTAAATATCTCACGTTCATAGCTTGCAAGGCAGTTCTAGCGATTCATCAGCACTCAAATATTAAGAAAGCTAGTATTTAGAATTACCTGATGAATGAATGAGTGAATTTGAAATAATAATTATTATTTTATTTAAAGTTGCAACCATAATACATATTTAATTCTAGAATGTATTAATTACAATAACACCTAGTACAGTTTCAAGAATTCATTTTCCTTTGGCTTAGTCCGTTTATTTATCAGGGGTCGCCACAGCAAAATCCAACATAAGTTTTACAAAGCAGATGCCCTTTCAGCTGCAACCCAGTACTGGGAGACACCCATACACTCTCACACACATACACTATTACGGACAATTTAGCTTATTCAATTCGCCTATATTACATCTCTTTGGACTGTGGGGGAAACCAGAGCACCTAGAAGAAACCCATGCGAAAACGGGGCATTTACATACATAAATGCCGACTGGCCCAGCTGAGACTCCAACCAGTGACCTTCTTGCTGTGAGGCGACTAACAACTGAGCCATCGTGGTCCTTAAATTTTAAATAATTAAAATGTAAAAATAATAATATTATGAACAGAAAACTTTTTTGTTTCTGCTTGGTTCAAAACCCGCTCCATTGCACCATCTGGTGCACTTTCTCTAGCTGATATTTCTGTGTGTGTGTGTGTGTGTGTGTGTGTGTGTGTGTGTGTGTGTGTGTGTGTGTGTGTGTGTGTGTGTGTGTGTGTGTGTGTGAGTAGGGTTTTCTGTTTTTATTCTTGGGAATGACTCACCATCGATAAACTGCCTCTGCTGCTGGATGATCTCATGGCAGAGGTGCCTGTGCTGCTCGAAACGCTGCACCACCACGTTCTTCTGCCGGATCACGTTGTCTTTGAGCAGCGCGCTGGACTGCATCTCTGCATTCTCGATCTCCAGCTCATGAACTTTACACAGCAGACAGAGCACTTCTCTCTGCTCCTCTGAGCTCACGCGGCGAGGCAGAAGCTCTTCCAGACGTCGTGCTTTTTCTCTCAGCTCTGCCAGACGCTGCTCCAGTCCAGCCTGACGAGAACAGAGGAGACGATGAGTTCATTACTGTGAGCAGGGACTTTATTAACACCGCCAGTCACATTCAATTTATCCCCACTAAGGAGAAGCTTCAGTCCACAGAGAAGGAAGGTAAACTAAAACTTAAATAATAAAACATACACAGAAAAAAAGTGTGCGTGAGTGTGTGTATGTGTATTTATATATGTGTGTATATATCAGTTCTGTCTGGATCTCAAATCTGATTGGCTGATAGCCATGATATATTTAAGTAATATCAGCATCTGTACAGCCTGTTTACCCTTTGTGTTTTACTCTGCCCACATACAGCCAGCTACAAGCAGACACTACAGTTTGACAAATATTACTGCGGTTAGACAACAAAATATATTTTTGAGGCTTTTTTAGTCAAGAATGTAGTTGTCTAGATTGCAACTCTGCAGTTTATTTGCAATAATAGTGCCTATTTTAAGATATTTGCAATTTCTGAGAAACAGGTCGTCGGCGACTGTTAACGTTTTCTATCCACAAGATGGCGACAAAACCACATAATAAGCCCTTACACTTAGAAGATATAACTGTCTGATTTCTAACTATAGCAAATCAAATCATTATTAAACTGGTAAGCAATATCTGCCAACACTTCCATTTTCCATGGGACTATCTCGAATTTTAGACCAGTCTCCTGCAAACATCCTGTTTTTAATTTGTTAAAAAAAAACTCCCGTAATTTCACCCCCCCCCCCCACCCCTATGGTACAGCCTGTACACTAAACACCCCCGTGTTGCCAACTTTTTTTTAATTTTTTTATTTTTTACCAGAAATGACAAAAAAAAAAATATCCCTCAGCTTTTATTTACATTTCAACAAAAAAATTAAGTCAAAATATGCCAGGGGTATGAATACTTTTGATGAATACTTTTGTCATTATAAACAAATATTTCTCAGGTTTTATTTACATTTGAACAAAAAGTTTATGTCAAAATATGAAAGGGTAATTAATATTTTTGGAATTGATTGATTGATTGATTGATTGATTGATTGATTGATTGATTGATTGATTCATTCATTGATTCATTGATTCATTCATATGTTTGAGTAGAGTGTAATTTTTAAACATTTTAAATGCTGTCATTAAGAGCTTATTTGAATAAAATATAAACAAATATGAAAACAAATAATGATAACACATAATAATAATAAAATAAATATTATAAACAAATATTCCTCGGCTTTTATTTGTATTGGAACAAAAACTTTAAGTCAGAACTTGCCAGAAGTATTAATTTTTTAGGGATTTATTAATTTATTTAGTTATTTATTTATTTGTATGTTTTATTTATTTATTTATGCATTTATTTATGCATTTATTTGTTAATGTTTGAGTAAAGCATAATTTTATACAATTTATTATTAATTTCATAAAATAATAATTTATCAAAATAACAAAAAGAAATAATAATTTTAGAAACCACAATACCCATACATTTTTTGGAATCATAAAATTTCATAAGATTTCTGAAAAAAAAAATAAAATTGTGGAGCA
Organism: Danio rerio; assembly: GCF_049306965.1. Classification (NCBI taxonomy): domain Eukaryota; kingdom Metazoa; phylum Chordata; class Actinopteri; order Cypriniformes; family Danionidae; genus Danio; species Danio rerio. The sequence goes on along the minus strand of NC_133187.1, from coordinate 40,755,329 downwards.
ATCCTCATTTTCAACCATAACTAATAAAATCATTGTTCTGGGGAGGAAAAAAAAAATTTTCTGCAAAAAAATAAATACTGAAAAAATTCAAGTGGAAATATATGTAATATATGACAATATATGTAATATATTTTTCTTCATTTTCCCATAACTGTGTTTATGTAGATTATAATTTTTTATTTTAATAAAATAAAAACACTTAAATAAAAAATAAAATAATGTACAGACGTAAAAAACACAAATCAACTAAAATGAAAACAAAATATAAAACCCAAAAGTGCTTATGCTCAGTGTTTCTCAGGCATGAGTCTAAGTTTTTAAGGTGTTGTTTCGCCCTCTAGTGGCAGGCAACAACATTACCTTCTGTTTTTGTATTTTCTTCTGTTCGGCCATGAGTGTGACGAGATTCTCTCTGGCAATGGCCACTTCTTGTGTCTCAGTACTGTCAGGCAACGATTCTGGAGAGTCAGAGTCTTTCTCGCTTTCATCCTTATTAAAACTCTCCTTCCTCCTCTCTCCTTGCCATTTCTTCCTTCTCCTGAAGCGTTCCTGCTCCCAGCTAAACACAAACAGAGAATATTATCATTACAAAACAACAAACCAACCAATTATCTACAACAAAAACACAACAATAAGATAAATAAATCATAAAAAATAAATGCTAAAACAATTGAAGTGTACAAAACATCAGTGTTTAAATACTTTCTGATCATCTGTAATGCTTCAGTGTTAATTGAGTGTGTGTGTTTGTACTCACTCTGCGATTGTCAGCAGGTGTTTGGATGTGTCGATCTGGATCTCCATGTTGCTGTTGTCCAGCTCCATAAGACGCTTCCTGATGTCCATCTGCTGTCTGAAGGCATCGATCAGCTGTTCCCGCAGTTGGTCCATCTCAGCCCGGCTTTGCTGAGAGGAGTGAGCCTGTACCTCCGCTACAGCCAACAGAGGAAAACACATCTGATTGAGACTACTCGTTGAGACATTAAACACAAAAAGAAATGCATAAACTAGCATCTACACAAACAGAAAGTCCTCTAAAAATAATGTAATAGGATAAAACTGAATAGATTTAGATTTCTTATTAGAAAACAATCTACTTAAGCAGAAAAGTGATTTATTAGCAGATAATAAAATATAACAGAAAGAAGAGGGTTAAATAAAGTAAGAATGGAAATATAGGCAGCACGGTGGCTCAGTGATTAGCACTGTCGCCTCACAGCAAGAAGGTTGCTGGTTAGAGGCTGGGCCAGTTGGCATTTCTGTCTGGAGTTTGCATGTTCTTCCTGTGCTGGCGTGGGCAACCTCTCATAAATAGAGACTAAGCTGAATGAGTGAAGAACGTAATCTATTAGAAAATGTATAGTTATTTTATTACAATATAATAAATCAGAATACAATCCCTCTTGACATTTAACAAACTGGAAAAAAATCTATTCTTGACCGAAAAAAGCTTATCAGACAGAAAATAATCTAATCAAACTGAAAATAGTTCATTAGAAGTTAATACAATAGAATGGAATGAAAAGGGTCAATTAAAATACGAACAGAATCTATTATTAAGCGAAAATATATTTAATCTAATAGAATAAATCACAATACAATCAATCAGGACATATAATAAACTGTAAAACAATATATTCTAGAACTAATAAGCTTATTAAACAGAAAAAAATCGAATCAAAGTGAAAGTAATCTATTTAAATAAAATAGATTTCTGTAGAATCAATGAGAAAATTAAATCGAACAGATAATGTTATAAAACAGAAAATTGTATCATAAAAAACATAAATCAAAAACATATTAAAAATTCTAATAAAAATAGAGCAGAATAAAATAAGGAAATACGAAGTAATTAGGAAAATAGAGTAATATTCATGTAAATAGTATGTTTCCTTGTAAAATCAGGTTGGAAATATCCCAGAAGTGAATACAGTTCTCAAAAAGAGCAGAATCAAACAGAAAAATATCTAAAATAGAATAGAATAGAATAGAATAGAATACATTATTAATAAATAAACTAATAAATAAACTAATCAGAGAGAAATGTATTAAAACTATTCTCAAAAGAGCAGAATCAAACTTAAAATCAGCTACTAGAGTAAAATAAATAACAAAATAATCAAATCAAAAAGAAATATACCATTAGAGGAGAAAACTATTGCCAAAAACAGCAGAATCAAACAAGAAATATATTCACAATAGAACAAAATAAAAAAAATATCTAATTTAATAGAAAACTTTCATTACAAGTTGATATAATTCTTAAAAAGAGAACAATCAAACTAAAAATAATCTATAAGAACAGAATAAGTAGAATATAGTAGAACAAATTAGAAAATAAACTAATCAAACAGAAATGTACCAACAGAAGAGAAAACTATTCTAAAAAGAACAGAATCAAACCCAAAATCATCCGCTAGAGTACAATAAATAACAAAATAATCAAATCAAAAAGAAGTATACCATTAGAGGGGAAAACTATTCCAAAAAACAGCAGAATCAAACAAGAAATATATTCAAAAAAGAATAGAATAGAATTGAATAGAATAGAAAAGAAAAGAATAAACTAGAATCAAATGAGAAAATGATCTAATGTAATAGAAAAAAATCACTACAATTTAATATAATTCTCAAAAAGAGAACAATCCAACTAATATCATCTATTAGAATAGAATAGAATAGAATAGAATAGAATAGAATAGAATAGAACAGAATTCAGTGGAAAACATAATTTGGGTTGTTACAGACAGTATGTTACCTTGCACATGGCGGATGTCTGTTCTGTCTGGGTTGATTTGTCTGCTGGCCTGGTCTGCAATCTTCTTCTTCAGTCTCTGAATCTCACTGCGCAGGTCAGAGATGATGCTGGTGTACTGGGCGATGTGATAGGACACATTCAACAGGTTTCTTTTCACCTGCAAACATACAAGAGTAACAAGTGCAAAATATAACAGCTCTGTTACATATTGTATACATAAAATTGTACATATTCACATTCACAAGTTTATGGTAACTACACATAAAATAATACCAATAATAATAAAAGTTTGATTTATTTATATGGATAAATGTTTTGATCAAGGATGCTTGGACAGTAAAGACATTTGTGCTGCTTAATATCCGTATGGAAATTGTGATTATTTTTCTTTTGTGAATTATTTCATTTAAAAAAACAACAAAAATGTTTCTTTGAAATAAAAATGTCAGTCACAGTAACTTCCAATGAATTTCCTAGATCCTTGCTAAATAAAACTATTGTTAACACTTTAAAATAATGGTCCATTAGTTGTATTTACTAACATGAACAAACAATTAGTAATACGTGTATTATGGTATTCATTCCTCTTTGTTAACATTAGTTAATGTTATTTAAATTAAACAGCATTAGTTTGTTAACTCATGGTTCATTAACTAATGTTAACAAGCGCAACTTTAGATTTTAACAATGCATTAGTTAATGTTAATCTATGATTAATAAAAGCCAAGATTATTCATACTTGGTTAATAATAGTAAATACATTAACCAGCATTAATCAATGGACCATTATTCTAAAGTGTTACCAAACTATTTTATTATTTACAAAAAAAATAAAAATAAATAAAACAAAAAAAGCTGACCCAATATGTTGATCAGTAGTTTAATTAATTTTATTTTATCATACTATTTTATTTTATCATGTGTTCAATTAACTAACTAACAAACTAACTAACTAACTAACTAACCCGTGTGCGGATGCTTTTGGCACGGTCGGCATAGGTCAGGGTGTTTCGTGAATCCTCAAAGGCCAGAGACGCAGGGCTGATGTGTGCAATCATCACCGTCCGACTGTTTCCTCCTAGAGAGTCCTGAAGACATGATAAGATACTCTAATAAGAAAACTGCAAGCCAATGATCAGTGTACCTCACGTTTATCTGGGTTGATGAAGATTCTTATCATTGTACCTTGAGCAATCGTGTCAGCTTGCTGTCTCTGTAGTTTACATACTTGTTGCCATTCTTTTCGCTCAAAGCGTTGATACAGTTCCCCAGGGCGAGCAGAGAACGGTTGATATGAGCGCCCTCTTTTAACCTCTGACCCCTGTTCTGTGTCTGAAAGTAAAAAGAGTGGTTATATTATGATGGGTAATATACTGTAAGCGGCACTGCTTCATGAAGCTTTGAAACTTTTATGAATCGTTTGTTTTGAATCAGTGGTTCAGAGCAGGTATTAACGTTCGCATGAACACAGGGTTTGTTACTTTGTTAATTTGTATCATTACTGTTTCAAAATGTTTAGAAAAGTTATCTAAATATATATTTAACAAAACTGCTTTTATTGTAACATATACAGGTAAAGTATATTAGATTTTATTTACTTTTTTAAATATTTTGCAAATTATGTTTAACAGGGCAAGGAAATTTTCACAGTATGTCTGAAAATATTTTTTCTTCTGGAGAAAATCTTATTTGTTTATTTCGGCTAGAATAAAAGCAATTTTTCTTAAAGAAAAAATAATAAGGTCAATATTATTAGCCCCTTTAAGCTAATTTCTTTCCCGACTGTCTACAGAACAAACCATCATTGTACAATAACTTGCCTAATTACCCTAACCTGCCTAGTTAAGCTAATTAACCTAGTTAAGCCTTTAAATGTCACTTTAAGCTGTACAGAAGTGTCTAGAAAATTATCTAGTCAAATATTATTTACTGTCATCAAGGCACAGATAAAATAAATCAGTTATTAGAACTAAGTTATTAAAAATATTATGATTAGAAATGTGTTTAAAAAAACCTCTCTTTTAAACAGAAATAAGGGACAAAATAAACAAGGGGGGGGGGGCTATTAATTATGACTTCAACTGTACATAATAAAGATACTTTCTACAATACACACACATATATCATGACAAAACAAACTTATTTTTTTTCCATGAGATAAATCTTTGCCAAGCAAATTTTTTTTCAGTTAACTACTGATGATATTTCATCTAAACTGTAACAAAACATTTTTTGTCATTTAGAGGTTAAAATGACAATGTCAAAATTACAAAAAAGATGTCATGTTTTATATTGTTTTTTTTGTTTTTGTTTTTTTTTACTTTTATAAAACACAATAGCAATGCTTTACCTTCAGAAAAGTTAATAAATAAAAATTGAGTGGAATAACACTGATTTTTAATCACAAGTATAAAAACATATATTTTGACCAATTCTCATTTTGATCACAAAAACAAATGGAAAAAATGTTGTTTTTATATTTGAAATTTGGACAAAAAGTTTTCAGACCTTTACAGAACTAAACAAATGTTAGCATTTTTCTCCAACACATTCCTTGTAAAATCATACATC